>NC_048596.1:233891893-233991893 GCF_003668045.3 Cricetulus griseus | reverse complement strand
ATGGGTATATCCATGGTTTTGTGCACATGAGTGCAGATGTCTGCAGAGGCCATAAGAGGACATCAGATCCCTTGGGACTAGAGTTACAGACAGTTGTTAGCCACCTAGTGTGGCTGCTGGGATTTGAACTCAGGTCCTCTGGAAGACTATTACATGCTCCTAACCATTAAGTCATCTCGCTAGCCTAGAATTCCTTTTTCTCAAGACAGCTAAAGGAATATTCTCTACACTTTGTTTTACTACCATACATAATAGTGGTACCTCTCACAGTCTACCTGTTTTCTGTGGCCATTCAGGATCTATCTAGTTTTATTTCACTCTATAGTGAGTCTCCTTCTTTAGCATCTAGACACAACTGTAAAATCTCTTGTAAAAAAAATAATAAAATAAAAAAACATGGGATGGTTTATTATTAGTCAGCCTTCTCCACTGCTGTGCCATCTTTATGGGTTGAGGGACTCTTCTCTCGGCCTGGGTTAATTTTGTACCCACAGCCAATGACTGACACACAACACACTCATCAGTCTTCAGGGACAGTTGCTAAACACTAAGCGTATACAGATTCTTTTTACTCAGCAATTTGTCTTTAGTGACTGAAAACCTTAGATCTTTGATAAATTATAAAAATTCTCTTACCAGCCCTGCTGTTATCTAGTTTTTGTTTTGTTTTAACTCAAGAAAGTCATTTCCTTCCTTCTGAAAATCAGTACCCCTTTACACCCAGGATCTTAGTAGAGACTAGGGAATTTTCATGGCTCGGCAACATTATCTGTCCTTCTCACCAGTGCAAAACAATCAGCATCTTTCCATGTTGCTTTCCATGTTGGTGATTGCCTGGCTTGTTCTAGGTTGAACATCCTGGACCATCCTTAGTCTGAAGATGCAAATTGGAGATGATCATTGGTCGAAAGCCTCAAAGTGGTACTTACCAGGTTTGCATTTCAGACTTGAAGCATCAGGAATGCTCAGCTGGTAAACTGTATGCAGAGGTTCCCCAGACCTAAATCACTTGTAAACTAGCACTTCTGATAAAGAATGTTAAAATTACTATGTTCTTTTTCATGTTTAACTTTTTTTTGCTCAGTGTGGTTTAAGGTCAGTTTGTTGAAGACATTGGTAGTTCATTCCAGCAAGATATCCACATTTAGTATAAGACAGTGAAGATAACAGTGAAGTATTTCCTAAAGGGAAAAAGAAAAATTTTAAAAGTTGTCACCTACACAGTGCAACAGCTCTGTGCCCTGCTGACTCTTTAGCTGAAGCCCAGGAATTTGTAAACAACCTGGCCTAGGGCTTCTTACCTCTCAATTGTATTAAGATTTCTTTTTAGAGAACTCTGTAGTGATTTACCTCGGGGATGGGAGAGGGAGGGGATACAGGATAGGGGAAAATGCAAGTAAAAGTTAAGATACACAAAAATGAGTTGTGACCATAGTCTTGATAAATGTCAGTAAAGTTAAAGCACCACTAGTAAAATAAATAAATAAATAAATAAAATGAGCAGCATAGAAAAGAGAACTAGGCTAGAGCAACTGGAGCACCAGCCAAATCTAGGAGTAATAGTAGAGCTGTACAGAGAGCAGTCATAATTCATACAGCAGGTTGTTGTACTGAGCAGTCTCATTAATCCATACAGATTAACAGATAATACTGAGGAAAGGAATCAAATTACAGAGATTGCATGTACTGTGATTCCAGTCTGGAAGCATTCAAAACCAGAACATTGAACATGCTTCTGAGGAGTGTGTGAAGATGAGACAGGCTTTAGATGTAGTCCAGGGATAGAATGCATGTGTAGCGTGTGTGTGTGTGTGTGTGTGTGTGTGTGTGTGTGTGTGTGTGTGTGTGTGTGTGTGTGTGTGTGTGCTCATGTGCACACACAATTAAAACAGAACTTTAAAAAGATGTAAATGGGAAGTAAGAGTCTGTCTGGGGAACTAAGTGATGAGGAAGGTTCATGTCTCTGCTTGTCCTGTCCCTTGCTGCCTTGTCTTTCTGTTCCCAGCCAGGCTTGCTCAGGAACAGTGTTAACCTACTACACTCTGATATAGGGATCCAGATCATTTAGTATTACTCATCATTTATAGTTAGTTCTCTCTTTTCCACTGAAGACTTTGCTGTGCCAAATTAGTAAACTGAGGACACTGTCTCAGTGCATGGGAATTATGTTCTTCTAATGCTTTACTTCTGAACATTCCTGCCTCTTGTGGAAAGTACACTTACTAAGAACTGTGAATGGAATTGTAGTAAATGAGATCAAGAGGAATTTATAGATTATTTAAACAGAAGGCCTAATTATTTTGCTTCTTTCTTTCGCCATAAAGTACATGAATTTTCTGTGACATTTTTTATAAATGAGACTAAAATTAAAATGATCAAACTATATATGATTTTTAAAGATTATATTTTAAAAATGAAAAAAATATATTGTGTGTGTGCATTCAAGCATTATGTGTCTACATGCCATATGAAGGCCATGAGAAGGTCAGAGGACAACTTTCGGGAGTTGATTCCAAACCTTTTTGAGTAGCCTGTGCCAGCTGGGCTGGGGAGGCACTGAGATAAGGTGTTGGTCCAGATTCGCCAGCATACACTTGGAATAAAGTGTTACATGGCCACCTGAGTGGTGACTATTCTCAGGCCTGAGAACCTATAACCAGTATGGAGCTATTCACAAGGGGTGCAAGGGTGTGCGGCCATGAATTAGAGTTTTGATGGGCAGGAAGCCTTGTTGCACTTCCTGGCAGCCATTTTCCCCTTGTTGAAGCCATTGTTTTCATCTCCGTGATCAGAGCGTGGTACTTCATTTATGTGGTGCAGTTTCTGAGATCGACTCATCATTGGGTTCATAGGTAAATGATAAGTCTCAGAAATGGCTCATACAATTTCTAATTTTTCTAAAAGTATTAAGTATTTTCCATTACAAATAACTGTATATGTTTGCTTTTCTTGTTGGGGTGGAGGGTCTTCAACATGCAGAGTTGGCTCAGGGGAAATGAAACTCTTAAGAATTTCACAGCTTGTTTGAATGCATCGAAATAGCTGCAAAGCAGTATACTGGGGCTCCAGATAGTGGGAGGGAGATTGCAGGAGTGGAAGTGAATAGGACAGATGAAGAAAGATACTGAAAGTGTTCAAAGAAATTAAACATGTTCTGTTGACAATTAGACATTTCTACACTGATGACTTTTTATACTGAGTCAAATTGTAGTAGAAGAGTAGAAAGTCCCTGTAACTGTCTCTCAAATGAACTCTGAAGGCCAAGTGCTTTTCAAGACAGCTCCAGTGTGGCAGCACCTCCCTGTGTATCACCTGGCTTCTCAACTCATTAAGTGCTTTTGAAGGCAGCTTTACTTTAGATGAGCATGCTCAAGCTGATTGTAGTCAGACTGTGACATCACTCCTCTGCATAGGAACTGTGCAGCTCTGGCCCAGTACTTGCCTTTTCCTCTACTTTTTAGAGAAGTGAGAATCGGTCCTTGAGTTAGTTTTTTACAGAACAAGAGAGAAAGGGTGGGCACGGAGAGCTGCAAGTACCAGAGATGCTGAAAGTACCAAGGAAAAAGTAAAACTCTGAGAGGTATTTCAGCCTATGTCCCCAAAGCAGTCTGATGGCACATCAGCTCAGAATACCCTTTTTTTTTTTTTTTTTTTTTTTTGTGGTGAAAGTCCATGGATGAAAGTGTGTCAAGGAATAATTAGATGCAACAATGTTCTTAACAATCTAGGACCAGAAAAGGAATGTCCTCAGGAAAATGTCCTCTAGCTGGAATCATATAGCCACTTTGCCAGCATCTTGTGGAATGGTGGCTAGTTTAAGAATTCCCTGACTGTAGGGGAATGGTAGTTAGGGTACCCTCTCTGTTATTGCTTAGATTCTCTGTTGAGTTCATCCTCGTGGATTCCTGAGAATTTCTCCAGTGCTGGGTTTCTTGTTAACCCCATTATGGCTCCCTCTATCAAGGTATCTCTTTCCTTGCTCTCCCTCTCTGTCCTTCCCCCAGCTCAACCTTGCTAATCCCTCATGTTCTCCCCCCCTTCTCCCCTCCCCACTCTCCTACCACCTTTCTCCCTCCCAATTTATCTAGGAGGAGATCTTGTCTATTTCTCCTTCCTGGGTGGGAGGGGTCCATGTATGTCTCTCTTAGGGTCCTCCTTGTTTCCTAGCTTCTCTGGATTGTAGGCTGGTAATCCTTTGCTTTATGTCTAATATCCATGTATGAGTGAGTAACATACTGTGTTTGTCTTTCTGTGATTGGGTTACCTCACTCAGGATGGTTTTTTCTAGTTCCATCCATTTGCCTGTGAATTTCAAGATGTCGTTGTTTTTATCGATGAGTAGTATAGTCCTCCATTGTGTGTATGTACCACATTTTCTTTATCTATTCTTCGGTTGAGGAGCATCTATGTTGCTCCCAGGTTCTGGCTTCCCTTCCCCTATAATGAGATTGATGACTACCTTAATTGACATCATAGAACCTTCATCTAATAACTAATGGAAGCAGATGCAGAGATCCATAGCCAAGCACTGGGCCGAACTCCTGGAGTCCAGTTGTAGGAGGGAGGAGCTATAATATAAGCAAAGGGGTCAAGACCATGTTGAGGAAATCCACAAAAACAGCTGACTTGAGCAAGTGGGAGCTCACTGACTCCAGACTGATAGCTGGGAACTTATATAAGACAGAACTAGTCCCCCTGGGGGCTTGGGCAGTTTATGGGGCCACTGCAGTGGAAACAGTATTTATCCCTAGTACATGAATGGGCTTTTGGAGCCCATTCCCTATGGAGGGTTACCTTGCTCAGCCTAGATCCTGGGGGTGAGGGTGGGGGTGGGGGTGGGGTTAGGGGTAGGATGGGGGTGGGAGGAGGCTTGGTCCTGCCCTAAATGACATGACAGACTGATGATTCCCAATGGGAGGCTTCACCCTCTCTGAGGAGTGGATGAGAGGGTGGGATGGGGAGATGGTAGGGGAAGTGGGAATATGGGAGGGAGAGGGAACTGGGATTGGTGTGTAAAATAAGATTGTTTAAAAAAAAATTCCCTGAAAAAACAAAAGTGTGGCTGGGCAGTGGTGGCGCACACCTTTAATCCCAGCACTCGGGAGGCAGAGGCAGGAGGATCTCTGTGAGTTCGAGGCCAGCCTGGTCTCCAGAGCGAGTGCTAGGATAGGCTCCAAAGCTACACAGAGAAACCCTGTCTCGAAACCCCCCCCCAAAAAAAAAAACAAACAAAAACCCCACAACAAATAAGGCAATATTGCTCAGATGTATATTTTACAGTCCTAAATGAGACAGCTCAGATAGATGACTTTAGTGAAGATAAGCCTGACTAGGAATGAAGGCCGTTGCTAAGTGTAGACCTAAACAGTAGCCAGAGCTTACACAGCATGTAAAGTCAAACCCACTTCTCTAATTATCAGTCTCATACTTGCTGATTGCCGGTGTGATGACCCAAGTGGAGACTTCCATGTGATCCCATGAGATGGCGCTGTTTAGAACACAGGTGCACTAACTGCAAAGAGTAGTGTATACATTACCTTCAAACCACATATGTATAAAAGAAAAGTTTCCTGTTCAAGTTGTGTTTAATCCCCAAGAACTCTATGTATGTGCAAATATTTCTCAGTCTGAAAAAATTGCAAATCTGAAGTGTTTCTTGTCCTAAGCATTTTGTAAAGGGAGTCAGCATGTGTGTGCAAGGACTATATATGACTCATATATAGGAGTCAGTGGGTCTTTGGAATGTGCATTGCTTCCCAGCTTGTCTTCTGCATTTCAGCATAGGTTATTGTGGCTCCCCCCACCCTATGTTGAAATGGCTAGTTTTGTGCAAATCTGTCCGTTGGTAGTGTCACTTGTGCCTTTGTTCCATGCTTAGAAGGTATTCTTACCAGTATAAGGAAGTCTGCAGTGTTTCCCTTCCAATGCTTAGTAGTTTGTTTTTGGCATTTAAACTTCATCTGTTTAGGATTTGCTCGTGGGCACAGATAAACAAAGGGCTTTGTCCATCACCCCATCCCAGCAGTCAGATGTCCCAAGGCCATGCAGTTTAAGCTGACCTTTCTGCCTGTGATCTGAGTGCCCCTTTGCATAGCTTGCTTTCCCTATATGCTCTCTTTGGTATCTATGAGTGTCACATTTGTCCTGATTCAGACTTTTCTGTTTCTATTGGTCCTTGTTTTGCTCATCTTCCTGAGTGGTATTTCAGGTGCCTGTCAACCAGCTACTCTTTTAACTCTCACTATCTGGGACTTGGGTTTAGATTAGTGCTAGAGTATGGGCTTGGCATATACAAGGTACTTAGTCCTTAACACCTGACCCAATTAACTAATGAAAACAATCACCTGATTTTGGTATATAAATTCTTCTATTTTTATTATCTTCATTTGTTTGCCAAAAGAATTTATGAAAGTAAAAATAGTTTGTCAGCTGAATTTTTACGGTTTGCAAATAAGATTCCATTGACTCCTGTTGAATTTTTGTGCTCTTTCAGCTGTGTTGCTCACTGCCTTTCAGTGTCTTGGAGAGGAGCAGCAGCAGTAGATGTCTGTGCATAGCCTGGTCACATTACAGAAGGCTCATTCCTGTGTACTTCTGGGACTGGGTGTTGAATTTCATTAAGTACCTTTCAACCTGGATAATATTTTCAAATTGTGTCTGTGTCTTTGTGTAGGTATGTGTACAAGAGCACAGGTGCCCATGGAGGCCCGAAAAACCTCAACTCCCCTGGAGCCATAGTTGCAGGTGGTTGTGAGCCACCATGTGGGTGCCGAGAAATGGATGGGGTCCTGCACGAAAGCAGCATGAGCTCTAGACCCCTGTGCCATCTCTCCAGCCCCCCAATTACATTTTTAATGCTTTGTTTTACTTTCGTTATTAATGAATGAATTTTATATGTACAGTTCTCAATATTAAATTTTCACTGAACATTTGGTTATGGTGTTTGCTTTTGATATTTGAATTATATAAATTTCTTAACATTTGCAAACAGATTTAATATTAGACTATATATTCAAATATCTTTTGTTAAAATTGTACATGAGCTGCCCTTTGATATACTAGTTTTTATTTTTCATGTTGTTTTGTAAGTTTTTTTTTTGTTTTTTTAATCATTTTACTCACCCTTGCCTTCCTTTATTATTATGGGCTAGAAGAGAATCTGGTCACTGAAAGTATGGCAAAGTCAACTTCTAATCATGTCCCTAGTTGGTATTTTTTTCTAAGGAAGCATTCCCCCACCTGCCTTTTCATCTTAATTGACCAAATAACCAAATTTTGGTCACTTACATTTCTTTGAAAACTATATCATCTATAGTTTGTGAAAATCTGAAAAAAGTAGCAGCTCAGGACTGTGGCAGTTTCCTTTGTGTGTGCGTGTCCTCTAGGTAGGTCTGGTTTGTATTAGATAATGATAAGTCTCTATTTTTTTTTTGCCCAAGAAAGAACTTCCAGGTTAATACTCTCAGGCTGTTTTTCTGACTCAATGGCCTTAACCTTGCCTTACTTGGATCTTTGTGATGTTCCAGTTTCATCATTGTCTGTTTCAGCTGCATGATCAACAAAGTCTGTAACACTTCTGGATATCTACCTGAGCCATCTTTGTGGTCTCTTTATGGTCAGTCACAGCACCCATTACAGCTATTTAGTTTAGGATCCAGGTCTATTAGTTAAGTCTCTAGATCCGTGTTCTGTTTTCCATATATATTTTCCATGTGTACTCAGAGAAGTGAACTAATGTCTTCAACTTCTTTTTTTTTTTTTTTTATTTGCCAGCATTTCATTTCTTTCTCATGGCTTTTGTATTGTAACTGTCTAGGTCTTGATAATTTCGAATGACTTTTTATTTTCTGGCGCCAGGTGCTCTGGGTTCCAAATCCTGTACACTGAGACCTGGATCCTGCTCATGTTCATGTTTCTAAATTGTTGTCTTTTTAAATTGGCAACATTATACTGTATGAATATTCTGCATTTAATTTTTAAAGTATTTTTATTCTTTTAGAATTTCATATATTGTATTTTTATCACATTCACCTGTCCTCCGTCTCCCCTCCACTTTCAGTCTTGCTGCTTGTTTTTCATCTTGTCACATTTGATGTGCTTTCCATTTTTTACTGATTCTTTTGTTTTTGTCTTTCAATATATATGGTGTTTTGTGAGATAATTAAGAAACTTTTTGTTCTAAGTTATCTATAAATTTATATAATCTCTAAGCTGGCTTTTAAAAGCTGTTGATTGAGAATTTGGTAGAATCAGTTTTTGGCCTTCATTTCCTCCCCGACACATGCTTATTTGTTAATTATAGCATCTCCATTGTCAGAGTTAATGTTCTGTTCTGTTCTCTAATCGTAATCTCCATGTTTCTATCTGTCTTAGTCCTTCAGTTAATTGTATGACAGAAAGAGGAAATCTGTAAAAGTGAGCTGTCTTCTAAACAGAACGTCACCATCTTCCCCATGCTGAATGTGGGGCTGGGCAGAACCCCTTCTGCTGGTCTCATCTGGGCTTTCTCCAGCAAAAGGACAAAAATTCATCTTTTGAATCAACAAGGTCCTTAAAAGCTGTTTTGTTTTTCTTCTGTCCTGTTTTATTTTGCCCTTTTATTTTATCTTATTTATTACAATGTTGTATTACTTTCTTTTCTTACATGGGATATTCCTGGGAAGAGTCTGAGGCCATTCTGATTTGTCTCATAATTTGATTTTTTTGTTGTTGTTTTGGGGCAGAGTCTTACTTTATACCCTAGGCTAGCCTCAAACTTGCTATGGAGGCATTGTAGTACAACTTGCCCTTGAATTGCAACTCCTGATGCCACTTGAGTGCTGGGATTACAAGTGAATGTCCCCATGCACTCTGTTTATCTAGATTGGCAAAGGGCTCTTTGAAGACCACTAGTTTATAGGGAAGCAAAATATTGACATTTTCTGTTGGTTTTCTTCTTTTAGTGAATACAAATAGAAGAAACATATAGCATTTTGTTTGAAATAAACCAATAATAAAGATTAAACTAAATGAAGTTCAGATGGACATAAATACTAAAATGTTGGAGTAAATATAGCTGGTGAACACAGGATTTACTATTATTTTCTGTGGTTCAGAGGTTTACAATGTTTCATTTATTTATTTTTAAATTTTTATTTATTTTTTAAAGATTTATGTATTTATTATATACACAAGGTTTTACCCACAGGCCAGAAGAGGGCACCAGATCACATTATGGATGGTTGTGAGCCACCATGTGGTTGCTGGGAATTGAACTTAGGTCCTCTGACAGAGCAGCCAGTGCTCTTAACTGCTGAGCTATCTCTCCAGACCAATATTTATTTATATATTTTTTAAATACCATAAATGTACCATTGCCTTCCTGATGACAGTGTGTGTCCTTGTTCTCTAGTAACCTCACACACTCTCACACACTCACTAGTGCAATTTCCTGAGTTCTGAGTACAAGTACTTTTTTAAAAGTATTCTAAAGTCCTTGATGGAGGATTATGAGAGTCTATTGTTAGAGTTTGCAGAGTAAAGGGAATAATGCAAAAATTAAATTGCTTGTTTGACCCAAGTCTACCCAAGGATTTGTATTTTTGTTCATTGAGACTCCTTTGAACACTAATGCTTCAAACCTACAGGCTAAAAATAGCATCATATGCTGCTTAGCAAGCCTGTCTGAAAGGACCGTGTGTTGTTAGGTTGCCCCATCTGTGGTGAAGTTGATCAAATCTTTTCCTTTAGTTCCTTTACTTTATAATTGAGCTTTTAAAAATATACTATGATTTAAAAAATGTTTTGTGTCTTCAAAAAATGTTTAAAATGTGACCTAATTCAGAACATTGGAAATGTCTTTAAAACGAAATGTTAAAATGTTGCAACCTAAAGAACTCATGTCACAAGTACCTTATTGGGGTGATGTGCCTTTGATTTACCTTGGGACACTTTAGAAGGAAACTTTGTGTTGGTAACAATCTTTGAAGAGCTTGGAAATAAAATCTTTGCCTAATTCATTGTTAGCCATGGAAAAAAAAAAAAAAGGCATCATAGAGTTGAGGGCTTGAACACTTTCCTTCCTTCCTTCCTTCCTTCCTTCCTTCCTTCCTTCCTTCCTTCCTTCCTTCCTTCCTTCCCTCCCTCTCTTTCCCCACCTTCCCCCCTATTCTTCCCTACTTCCCTTCCCTTGTTCCTTCCATAAATATAAATGATAATAAAAGAGGAACAAATGGCCCTTCCTTTTCTTGTTTTTACTCCTTTTTAGTTGGCATTACTGAGAAATTTCTAACTTTGTGTTTCCTCTGTGTTCAGGTATATGTCCCGAGTCCACGGTATGCATCCCAAAGAGACCACCCGTCAGCTGAGCTTAGCTGTGAAAGATGGTCTTATTGTCGAAACTCTAACAGTGGGCTGCAAAGGCTCAAAAGCTGGTATTGAGCAAGAAGGATATTGGTTACCAGGAGATGAGATTGTAAGTATATTTTTTTGATAAATTCAGAAATTTGACTGAATTCTTTAAAAGTTTTAAAAACTTTTGGGTTTTTAAAAATATTAATGTAACATAGAAATTCATTGTCAGAAATTTAACAATTCTTAACATTTTTATTAACATTAAGGCTCTATATGGATAGCTTCCTTGTGATTCCTTAGGAGAAAACTAACTTTTACAAAAATCTTGCTATTCTATTATCTTTCATCTAAAAAAATAAAACTAAATGTGCATATAAATCATGGCACTTTTGGTGCTTTCTTCAACTAATACTACTTTTTAAAAATGCTTCAGTGCATGACAGTGTTGATAGTGACTAGACAGATGGAAAGGGACACACTGCCTGTTCATAAAAGCTCACTTGGATGGCATTAGACTGAGCTAGGGCTAGCATGACTAGCCATGGTCCATACTGACCAATGACTTCAGTCAGGCTTTGGGCAGGCCCTGAGCATAAGTCAATCCGGACAAATAGAAAGTTCCTTCTTTCTGTACATTCCTTTAGCTCCAGCTGTGACTCCTCTTCAGGACCAGTGCTTTACACAACTGAATCTTTTCAGGACATGGCTTTATGTGGAGAGGCACATAGAAAAGCACTTTCTTCTTGCACAAAGATTGCTTTCATGTGTAGCATTGCTATCTCCCCATCATGTTTTTTTGATATTTTAGCCTACTAATTGGAAATGTTATTATAATAAATGTCTTTTAAGATAATAGGTTTCAAATGTATGTTTGGGAGATTTAATAATTTCTCTAAAATCTAAGATTTTGAAAATCTCACAAAATCTTAAAAATTAGTTCATTGTTGGAAAATTTCCTGAAAGCTTTTCCTTCTTCATCTCATATTTCTGGTGACATGACAGACAAGCCCATGGATTCAGTGAGCTTGAAAAACCAACACCAAGTGTCTCTGATAATTCTAAATGTAGGAAGTTGTTAGGCCTAACAGTTTTGTCATTTTTTTTTAATATGCCAAAGCCTCAGAAAACATGGGGAAAAATCATTCTTTGTATCAATGTAATTTAGTTTATTCCCTGGAAATATTCCTGAGAAGAAATGTGACTGTTGCCAACACAGCAGCTTCCTTTCAAGTCCCTGCTGCAGCTGGAAGCTTTGTTGTTGCATTAGCCAAGATGGAGTGAGCCAAGATAGAGCAAAGGTAGAGGGCCCAGTGTGACTCAGGACAGTCCAGACAAGAGTCCCAAGCACTTAGACACTTAGAGCTTCAGAAGACATGCAGAGAATGTGAACATGGGAGTGAAACTGATGACTTGGCATTGTTGGTCATGTGTATATATTTCTTAGAGTATAGGGTTTATTTGCTCCTTTAAGATTTGTGACTTTTTTTATATACTTTGTTTTTCCTTAGACTAAAATTTCTTTAATTCATCAAGCAGTAAATTAGCTTATTATATGTTTCCTACAACATTAGGTTTTGTGTTTATTTTTATTTTTACATGTTTTTTGCACATACTTATAGTCTTCTTCCCTTTTTACTAGATGAAATCTTAAAGTATATTAAACAGCAATTATGCAGGTTTAATGCTAATTAGTTATTAACAGCAGTTTTATACCAAATTTGCATATGTAACATAACTGAGTATATCAAACTTACGCTTAGGTTATAAAATACGTAAATATAAAGACTCAAGGATGAAGTAGTATATGGAATGAGATAATGTCCATCTTAAGTATTCCTTGCTTACATGTCTGGAATTGTTTAAAATTCCATTGATTCAGTCCTCAGCTGCAATGTGGGCATATTAATATTTATTTCATTTAATCAAAGATTGTCTTAGACACTGTTCTATTTCTGTGAAGAGATACCATGAGCAAGACAATTCTTATAAAACAAAATATTTAATTGGGGACTTGTTTATATTTTCAGAGGATTAGTCCAATATCATCATGGCAGGGAGTGTGGTTACAGGGGCTGAGTACTTACATTCTGCCCCACAGGCAGGCAGACAGAGAGAGACACTGGACCTGATGGGGGCTTGTGAAACCGCAAAGCCCACCCCCAGTGCCATATCTCTAACAACGCCACACCTTCCTAAACATTTTACCATGGGAACCAAGCATGCAAATATATGAGCCTGTGGTGGTCTTTCTCATTTTAACCACCACAAGGATTAAATGAAAATATGTCCATGAAACAGCCTACACAGATACACGCAAAGCAAATGTTTTGATCAGTAAATAAGGATGCTTAGTAATGATCTCTTGTGCAGAAAAAGCAATAGAGTTAATAATAATGTATCTATTTCAAAACAGCTAAAAGAATGGAGTTTAAATGGATGTGTTAATTAGCCTGGTTTGGTCATTCCAACATACACACGTAACAAAGCAACACAGTCTACCCTATAAAGTTATAGTTATTACTTACAAATTAAAATAAGTATTGGTAGACAGTATAGTAAAAGCCATCAGTTTTTTACTAGCCATATAAGCAGTCTTTTTATACTACTTTGTAGCCAGTATTCTCCAATATAAATCCTGTGAAGAGTTTGCCCCTGAAAAAGTAGATCTTGTTGAAGGTATAAAATAATGAAGCTGACTGACTGAGGCTCTCACTACCTGGGTTGATGCACCACTCATAGTGAGTGTCCTCTTGACCTATGACAGCCACAAGCTCATGTGATTAACTGTGTCACCTGCAGCACAATAAGAGATTCTGCACTGCCTAGGCTTTGTATATTTTTTATTAATTCTTTTACCTGTGCAGGAGGCATGTCTAACGTGTGAACGGACAAGTTAGTAAATGTCCTCACACTGCAGACACTGTTATTTAAACGTCCTCTCCTGAATATAAGAGTATATCTCAAGAAAGGTTGATAGAAGGAAGAGTCACCTTTCCTAGTTTGCATAAAGTTCAAACTTCATGCCAGGGCTCTGCACACCAGCATTTTGGACTTTGTAGTTTCACCACTTAGTGATTTCAATTGCTTTGATGCCCTAGAAGCTTGAGTTTTAAGAGTGTAGAATGTATGTCGAACACTTTATTCAGGGTTGTGATGGAAGAGGTTCTGTTATTTAAGAATAGGTGATGATGCTCTTCTTCTTGTGCCTCTCAAGAGGCTTCATCTCCTGAGTTACTTTATGATGCAGAGGTTGGATGATGCTTGTCTTCACTCCCATCATTGTGTAGAGGAAGAGAAGGCAATGAGTATAGTTTTCCTTTCTCCCACACAGCTATGGTAAAAAGAGCTTAAAAGTCAATTTGCTGGTATTTCATTATAATAATACACTCCTACTACCTACTACCTCTTTTTCTCTAATGTTTAATTTTAGAATTTGAAGCAATCAAAATACATGCATCTCTGGGCCATTATTTTTATTAAGTACAGCAACCATGTCCTAAAAGCCCACTGTCCTGTGTCAAACTGTATCTGTCTTTAATACAAAGGCAGAGGCCCCATGTATTACTAAAATTCCTCCTTGTAGTCAGAAATATTCTCAGACACTTTTCAACCGTGATCTCATTTACAATTAGCAGCCCACTGTGTAAGTGCCAATTCTGTTGGAGAAACTATGGTAAAACTGTTTAGTGTCTAAGCATCTTCATGGTGATTCTCATACGTATATATGAGATGGTGGAATGACACAGCAATCATTCACAAGACTACTCCTTTTTCTAAATGGCCTGCTTACACACTAGTCAATAAATAGGTATGCACACCAATCTGTTTTCTAAATGACATACACACAATACTCAGGAATTTTTGTGGTCATCTTAGACTGGTAATAGCATTAACACTAACTGACAGGCTCTAAATAGTTCCTATAAACATGGTTTTCTTAGCTTGTGAGGTTCTGTTGGTGAGAGGATATGGAGTGCCTTTTTTTTTTTTGTTTTTGTTTTTGTTTTTGTTTTTCGAGACAGGATTTTTCTGTGGCTTTGGAGGCTGTCCTGGAACTAGCTCTTGTAGACCAGGCTGGTCTCGAACTCACAGAGATCCGCCTGCCTCTGCCTCCCGAGTGCTGGGATTAAAGGCGTGCACCACCAACGCCCGGCTGGAGTGCCTTTTTGCTATCTGAACATTTAATACTTTGTTATATCAATACCTTTTCTGAGTTTTTAAAGCTATAACAGAGTGCTGATTTGGCACTTTTGCAAGAGTGGCCCATTATTGCAAAAATAATTAATGAATGCATGCATACACATGCACACACACATGCTTGAATGTGCACATATGTGCATACATGTTCATGTTCACAGAGAGTTTCATCATCCACTTAGTGTAAAGTACACATGATGGGAGGCCGTGTTTACTCCTTATTGCTAGTGTTTCATTCCCTTTATTCTTAAATTCTGAAAACTGTATTTCAAGTGTTATCACTTGCTAGAGGACTGAAGGATTTACTTTGTAATCAGTATCAGATAATGTTTTACACATTAGCCTTATGGTTTATAAAGTGCTCACCAAGGATAGGAAGGTATTTCTACTTATTGTAATGTAGGAAGCAGGTAGCCTTGAGTTTTGGATCATTTGCAGATAAAATATTTACAATATGTATCTTGAAACCAGGTGACTATTATGAACTATTATTGATGATTTCCAACATTATTGACAGTTCCCAGGACAAGGCTACACTTTTATTTGTAAGTGATTTTGATCTGACAGTAAACATTTTGGTTTCCAGTGTTGACTATGGCTTAAATTTTTTTTATAAAAATGATGTTATTTGTAAAACTACTTTTTCCTTTTATAGACCTGCTGAATTTGGACTCAGGGCCTCATTTCTTTTCATAGTTCATGTCAGTATGGGAATAGGGAAATCTACTGAGAGCCTCAATACAGGTTTATGTAGAATCCTTCTACTCTCCTGTTTTGCTGTGAGTCCAGACTAATTACAGACATGACTAGACTTTTTACTCTGAGCACTTCCAAGTGAATCATCCCTAATATCAGGCTGCTCTTAGACCTGAGAACATCATTTTAAATAAAAAGGGGCAGTCTACATTTTTCTCTCTGTATTTTTGATACTTTTTTTTTTTTTTTAAAAAAAGCATAATTAAGGAAGTATGTATTTTGTGGTTTCCTAAAGAGAGGAGCATATTACATTAGCAGTGAATGGGCTGAAATCCCAGACCCCAGTAGGGCAAGATTGATACCTTGAGGGAGTGCCATCATTTGTCATTTCCAACTCAGATGCCAGCTTGTAAGAAGTGTTGGTTTCTATTCATCTTGAAATTTAGCTAAGTTCACACCTCTTATGTAAAACATGGGATTATTAGAATTGATGATCTCATTCCTCATACACCTTACTGCCTGAAGCCACAGCAAGAGGGTCTTCCCTGCTTCATTCTTGAGAAAACATGTTGAGAGGCTTAGAAGTCATGCTAAACTGGACATTCCAGTACATTGAATACATGTAGCATGTGAATTTTAAGAGTTAGTTTTGTTTTAAAGCAATTTAGATTTTTTTCCATTTTTGTTATAGTTATATTTGTCACTATTTCTTTTTTGTTTTGTTTTTCGAGACAGTTTCTCTGTGTAATCCTTTTTGGCTGTCCTGGAATTTGCTCTGTAGACCAGGCTGGCCTTTGAACTCACAGAGATTCACCTGCCTCTGCCTCCTGAGTTCTGGATTAAAGGCCCACGACACTACTGCCCAGCTAGTTCATTGTTTTAAATACCTTAAACACAAATTTCAATGTAAGTTTGATGCTGCTGGTGTTTAAAAATTGAAATGCTTTATTATCTTTATGTCATTTATGTATATTTTATATGTACGTATGTATATTTTTTCTTTGAATGTTTATTCCCAACCTTAGTTACAAAAAGAAGTAAATAATCCTTTATTTACTAACTAGTCAGAAAATGCTGATGTCTGTAAGTTAACTAGAAACCAGTTACACTAGAGTTCTCTGTGATTTTTCACCATGATTTACTGAGAAGTGACTCTGCCAAGAGTCTATTTGCTCAGTATTTTGGATGGTTCTATCCTTCTCATTGTGTGTTGGTGGATTGTGTGCATGAGTTCCTGCTGTTTGGCCCTTTCTCCATCTCTGAATTCTGTTTCACTGGGCAATATTGTAATTTATTTTCAATATTTAAAATCACTAAAATATGTAGCCATCATATCCTCCCATGTAAATAATTAAATGAATTGTTAGCAGAATTAAATTAAACCTAGAAAGGTAGAGAACTCACTTTACAGTGTATCTGCATTAAAGCACACTGTCATACACATGTTTTGTAGTGTAATGTGTGTCTGCTCATGAAGACACAGCCAGTTAATAAGTTAAAATTGCGCTTTGATTATTGAAGAGTCTTGATCAGAATTTAGAATACCCCCTTTCCAACAGCTCTTCAAACACCTCCCTTGGTGCATAGCCAAATATCTTTCTGAGCTTCCTTTTATCCCTGAATCTGAGCTAATTTTATTTCCTGTTCTACCTTGCTCAGAGAAATGTTGTAAAAACCAGATATGATAATGAATTCTAAAGTGCTTGGAGAGAAATGCACTTATGTTATTAGAAGCATGCTAATCATCTGTGGCTTAGTTCCTGTTTCATGCAATAGATAGATAATAACACTGGCTAACATCTCCTGAGTGCTCAGGCTGTGCCAGACACTCTTCTGTGCACTATGTACATATGAACTCATATGATTCTTACCAAGACACAGGAAACTAGGCACTGCCATTCTGTTCATTTTACAGATAGAAAGTGACACACAGAGAAGCTAAGTATTCTGCCCAAGATCATATAGCCATGAGTGTCAGGGCTAGAATTTGAACCAGTTTGGCTCCGGTGTTTTCCCTAAACAGTATATCTGGCTGCTGCTAGATGGAGATTTTTTTTGCTTCGAGGATCTGGGGGCAGCCTGTATAATTTCATGCCTTGTTGAAGTATTGAGTTTACCACTCTCACATTCTTTATTCTGTTTGTTAAAAAGTTCAGTGTAATCTAGTTTCAGATCAATCAGACATGATTTGTGGTATTGTACAGGTGTGGGTGGCGCAGATGTTATTTGCTAGTAAGATGCTTTCCTGACGAGAGTGTGCATTTCATGGCACATGAATTCCCCAAGAGATTTCTTGTCTATCCATAACCTTCTTCTACAGTCAGTGACAACTCTTAATTATGCATGCTACTATCTTTTCATTAATGATGAGCTCATTAATAGCCTTTTCTGTTAATATTGTCTGCCATGTAGTATGGATTGTACTTCAAGTAATAAACCATGTGTAAAATCCCTTTAGCCCTGTGTATTACCTGATATGAGCAAAATTATGGTAGAGAGACCAAGATTATCTTGTTTTTATTTTGAAAGGCCTACAGTACGCAGCCTTTCTCCAGGACAGCAGCCCCAGACAAGGTGAACTAATTTTGCACTATGTTATTTTACTTTAATTCTGCTTTTTTTTTTTTTTTTTTTTTTTTTTTTTTGTAATAGAGTTCTATCTCGTTTAGGTTAGCTCAGTTAACTCTTGCTAGACTTGTTTGTGAAAGCTGTGCTATCATTCCACTGCTTCCAGCTTTGAACTTGTGTTAGTGGGCTTGCTCTTTAAAAGCATTCTTGTTCTGAAGTGGCGTTTGGCACATGCTGCTAACGAGGCTGTCTCCAGAGCAGCTGATGACTTCTGGTGCAAATGTAAACTCGACTTATTAGCATATGTGACAGATATGTGTTGGCCTCACTGTTTCAATGACTGTTTACTAAAGACAAACTGGAGGCACCCTGGCCAAGGTCCACACGCCTCATTTACACCTCAGAACAATGTAATAGATTGAGTCAGTGACTCCTGTGTGTTTTGTGTGTTATGAATGGCTCTTGCCATGATAAAAATAACAAGAAGCATTGTCTTCTTTAACCCATGTGATGATGGAATTAGTGATGTCCATATGAAAAACATACCCACACCAGGTGTGGAGGCACATGCCTGGAGTTCCAGCACTTGAGAGGCAGATGTCTGTGGGTTCCAGCCTGGTCTACACAGTGAGTTCCAGGCCTGCTAGTGAGGTCCTGTCTTATAAAAGAAAAAGAAGTAGTAGTTAAAATTAATAACATAAAATAAATTATTCTTAAAAGTTTCTGCACATTGCTTCATTTAAGTTATGGTTGCTTTCCTGCAATTAGTTTTAGAAGTGTAGAGTTAGGCACCCAACATAGATACATTTTAATGTCCATTTCTTAAGTAGGTAAAAAGCGTGCAGTGGGAGGAAGAAGGCTGTGAAGTGGAAAGGCTGGAACTGTGTTCTTCTGTCCTTTTAGCCATCCCAGGAACCACCATTTGACTCATCATGTGAAGATGAATTAAAATAAAAAATTAAATCATGAAGGATGGCAGTTTCTATTATTAATTAGTCATTATATATAAATCATTAATATGTATGTCTAAATAGCCATGAGAATATTTTGTTGTAAGCTTAGAATGAGTTCTTTAATTAAAAAATAGACTAGAATTCTGAAGCTTATTTATATTAAAATTTTTGAATATGAAAATAAAATAACTAATATACAATGTAGTTATGAGCTGTCTATCTGAAATATAACTTTCATACATGTCTTTGATGTACCTCAGTCAAATTTGGTAGTGTAGATGTCATTTTCTGAGTTTTATATAAAATTAGTGTTTCTTGATTGCAGTCCAATCAGATGAGTTTGAAGGGAATGTATGTACAGCTGCAGTGAGGAACTAAAAATGCTCCTATTTTACCTTATTATTCTGGTCAGTGAAGGCCCTCAATTTCTTACTGAAACATAAACCCAGAAAATTTAGATTTCTACAGAACTGACTACTCTGCCCTCGCCATGGTTCTGGATGTGGGTTGGAGGGCATACACTTTGAACGTAAATGAGTGGATGGTGGCATTCAAATGTGGTTGCAGTTCTCAATGGTTATTGAGTCCAACTTGAACCCCGTTTGCTGGGCTAATATTAGCATCTGAGAAAATGAGGAAGCCACTGAGCCTTGGAAAGAGTACAGATATACATAAAAATAATTGATAGCTGAATCCAAATGTGGAATGTCAGGATCCCCACCAGAAGTAGCCTTGGTATTGTTAAAGTTTTCCCTTTGTTCATTTGTCTTCCACATCTCCAAAAGAAGGACAAAAGTTAACCTATACTGTGAAGTATATTTTAGAAAAGTGATGAGTAACATTTATAAAGAGTGAGTTCTAAGCTAAAAGCAAATCTGAGTCTTCCTGTCTATACTCGCCCATCTGTCCTGGCTGTTCAGAGACCTCACTAATGAGACCTGTTGAAGAATTCTTGTGCAACTCTTTGTGTTCTTTGATTGCTAGGACTAGCCACATCAGTGAATGAGCCTGCTTCCTTTTGTTTCATGTGGTAATCAATCTCTTTCAGATAGTGTGACTAAACCTTTAGTTTTACATTTTCAATTTATTTTTCTAAATTCAACAGACCCTGAATATTTGGCGACCTGTCGGGACATGGGCATTTTGATTAGTTGTTATTTTCAGTTAAGCATCAAATACTGTGAGCTCCACCACTCGAGACTGTGCACCCCGTCCCCGCAGTATGTCAGCACTCAGTTTGTAATCTGTTAAAAGCAGGACAAAACACAGGTTTGTCTGTTTGAAATATTAAGCTGCCAGTTGGTGTGGGGCACTCAGCTTACAAAAGACACCATTCCTTAATTTATAGTTTTAAATGAAAAGATAATATTAGACTTGGGATTGGCTCTGGGCATAATTCACTTTGGAGCTGTTTGCTATCAGATCACCTTAAGGTATTTCTGAGAATTGATACTGCATAGGAGAGAATCGAGTTTTAAAGAAGTAAATTTCTAGGTATTTTCTCTCTTGTTTTTAACACTTAAATGTCTTAAATTGTTTATAATGCCTAACTTGTGATGGACTTTAGTTTCAATTTTGTTGTTAGTTATTGAAGATATTGACAAAATGTCATACGAAATTATTTTGTATTTTTTGTAGGACTGGGAAACAGAAACTCATGACTGGTATTGTTTTGAATGCCATTTGCCTGGAGAGGTGTTGATATGTGACCTGTGTTTTCGTGTGTATCATTCCAAGTGTTTGTCTGATGAGTTCAGGCTTAGAGACAGCAGTAGTCACTGGCAGTGCCCAGTTTGCAGGGTGAGTACCTATGAGCTTTCATGTGCTGGTCAGAGGGTTGAAATTTATGAATATAGTGTCACCAAGATACCCCAGGTGGTCTCGCCAGGTGAATGATAAATCCTGGAGGGTGGGGGTTATCTACTGAAATGACTGACAAATGAACACAACATTCACAAATGTGCATACAGAGCACACCCCATGTTTCAGGCGCTACATTTTAGAGAATTTTAATCACATGAAAGTATCTTTTCCACATAGTTTACACCTATTTCTAGATTATATGACTGCTTTAAAGGATAGCTTTTCAAAATGTGAACTGTTTGCCACATTTCGGTCTGTTCAATAATGATTTTGTAATTTGTGGCAGAGTTGATGCTGCTGAGAACACACATGGGCAAAAGGGCACAGTGTTGGGATGTCCTTGATGAGCTTCCCATCTTATAGCCTTGGAAGTTGCTTTTGTTTCTGTCATCATGACTTAGTTTATTTTTTGCTTATATTTTATGTGGAGGGTGGAAGGATGGGACATTTGCACATTAAGAATTCTAATTACTCAAAGTAAAATGCATTGTGCGGTTGGTAAATACATATTTGCACAATATCTTTCACTCATTTTTCTCACTGAAGAATGTGCATGCTGTGAGATTGTAGTGTGTCTGTATATGAGCGATGTGTGCTGACTAAATACTGCATTCCACAGGGCACTGGTGACGGTGGTATGACCTTGTTTGGTTGCAAGCACTATTGTATAATTTGTATTACTTGGCTACTTAGCTGAAACTTCACATTGTCCCAGTTACCCATGAGTTCAGATGCTGAGTATATGTCTTAAACAATCTTTTAGTAATTTGAATGTTTAATTTCTCAATTTTATTTTTACTATTTGCTCCTTTTTAACATACAGCATTTCATCTGGGCATGATGAGTGAATGTCCAGACCCATCCAATTCCTCCATAGTAACTGAGTCTTTGGTTACCTCAGCCCACTCATAGTGTTTTCTTAGTAACTAAGGTCTTGATTACGTGAGTCCACTTCACCCAGAGGTATTTTTAGTAACTGAGGCCTTCATTTACTTGAGCCCACCTTGTCGAGTTGTCATTTGTAACTGATGGCTTTAATTAAATGAGCCCACTCTACCTCGTCCTCCCTTGGGAACAGATGTCTTGGCTACCTGAGCCCACTTAGCTTAAGAACTAGACAAAGGACAATCAGGATATCATTAGAAACCCATTTCATGGTGAGGTATTAGGAAATGTGAGATGGTATCAGTAAATAAATCTGGCTGTATCAGTGTCAAAGCTGAGGTTGTAGATTTCTTGTAGATCTTCAACAGCACATAATGTCCATACAAAATTAATGCAGGCATTGCTTCAGGTCATCACCCTGAGAGGGGGCTGGTGTCACTTGTGTTCTGTGTTCATGGATTTGAATCACACCCCTTAAAAGTAAACACGTCGCTCTTAGATTCTACTATATTCAAGTAAAAAACTTGATCTCTCAAGAGGAAGAGCTGGGCCTGGGACTGCTTGGGCTATGGAGTAACCTCAGGGTCAAACTAGAAAAGTCAGAGAGGCCCTGTCTACAAAAACAAGCAAGCAAGCAAAAAACTAAAGATGACTTCTATATATAGCTGAGTAGTAGATTTCTGACCAGCATTCCTAGCATGTATGAGAGCCTGGATTCAGTCCTTTGTACCTAATCCCTAAAAAAGGGAACAGTGAAAACACTGTAGTAGTAAAACCACAAGGGAGCAGGAGACACCAACCCACACCTTGGGTTTTTAGTTAATGTTCAATTCTTATTTCACAGTTAGGAGTTTAAGTCAAAGCATTGAGAGTTTTGAGACAGGGTGATCACAATGAGGGCTTTGCATTATTTATATAAGAGATAGAAAAGGAACCATACTTTGAAGAAAGTAGTATGAATGTATCTATTTCTGTTTCTTGTCTACAACTGTTTGCTGGTTTCTGATTAGGTTTTGTTTGTTTGTTTTTTAAAATGTCATTGTAATGGACACATGCATGGCCACTTCATCTCATTTTTTTACTTTTGTTTTTCCTTGTTCAGTTTCGATGAATTTATGATACAGAATATAATTGTACTTATGCACATGATACCATAAGTCACACCAAAAACCTAAATTATGTATGTGTAGCATAGTCTGTGAACTAGTCTCTGGCAAGATTCAAAAAGCCTGTGTTTGAGGCTGAATGTGGGGAATCTGACCTTCAGCTCTGAGGCCTTCAAAGAAATCATCATGTATAAGTTAGGTCTGTTCCGTGTTTTAAATAGTTATATTCAAGAAAAAGGTAATTGCTAATGGTTCCTTTTCTAGTATGAAAAGAAATAATAGCCTTAAAGTTGTAATGGAATTTTAAATATGTAGCAGGTAGAATTTTTGGTTAATTTAGTTTTTAAAACAAAACAAATTTCAATAAAAGCCATCTTTAATATTTAACAAATGAATGAACAGATTAAAATATTCCTAACTAAGGAATATTTTAACTAAGAACTAAGAGAGCTTGAGGTTCACAGTCTAAAACTCTAAAACTGTGATTCCAACTAGAATTGACTTTCCATTCTCTCTTTCCCGCCATAGAATGTTCGAGAATTATGTATGCAAACAGAATTTTGTACAGAACGAAACCTTATTTCCAGTCAGGCGAAAACAGCAGACAGAAATCAGTCATCACTACAAAAAATGTACTTTTAAAGCAGACATGTTCCTAATAACTGGTAGAGATCCAAAGACTTTTCTACCTTAGGTCCCAGGTGTTTTGAAGCACCACTGAGAACAGGCTGTCTCCCTGCTGTCAGCTGGGCTGTCTCACCAGTCACATTGTGTCTTGTGTCAAGGTTGAAAAGACTATGTGTTTCTTTCTCAGTCAAAGTGGTTTTAGCAGTTTTCATGCTTAACTTTAGGAATCTTACATTGCTAAGAATGTTCCTTTAGAATGGCTGCTTTCTAAAAAGTGGGTGTTACTCAGCAGACACAGTCAGTTGTTTTTAAAAAGTAGCCCATGAGATTAGAATGTAAAAAATAAATTAATAATAAAAAAAGAGCCGGGGAGTTGGTGGCGCACGCCTTTAATCCCAGCACGCGGGAGGCAGAGGCAGGAGGATCTCCGAGAGTTCGAGGCCAGCCTGGTATCCAGAGCGAGTACCAGGATAGGCTCCAAAACTACACAGAGAAACCCTGTCTCGAAGAAAAGAGAGAGAGAGAGAGAGAGAGAGAGAGAGAGAGAGAGAGAGAGAGAGAGAGAGCAAAGGAAAAAAAAGTAGCTCATGAGTAATCTGTCTAATTAAATTTTACTTTGAGAAAAATATCCTCACTATCTAGTTATATACTCTTGTTCCTGTGAACTTTCTAATTTAGAAAATATTTTAAAATAATTTCTAAAGCTTTGCTGTAAAGTATTCAAGTAAAATAAGAAAAGCAAATGCACAGAATTCCTTTTCTGTAGGTCAGTATTTTTCAGACTTCCTGTGTTGCACACACGTGTTTGTGTGTATGAATTACAAGCACTGCTGATACAGTCAGCTGTCTCCAATAAGCTGTGTCCTAGATGACCTATTTGTTCATCTTACAGTAGAGAAAAGCCACAGGCCCCTCACCTGATGATTCTTATCAGTGTGACAGCTTGTCAGAGATGACATTCACATCCTTGTGTTTGAAAACATGTCCAGTTTCAGCTTCTGAAAACTCTGCTATCTACCTATTTCTTCATGAAGTTGGTTTGCCATGCATTTACCAAGTAAAACTTAAAAACATATATCCTTTTTTAAAACCCTTTTGAAGTTTTTATTTCTATAAAGGAAGTATCTTTAAAACACAACATAGTTCATGGTACTTTCCTGTTGTTTGTTTTTTTTTCAATTCAAAGCATTTATTTCTATGTCATATTCCTTCATGTTTTTAGAAAGAGATTGACTGTGATCATTAACCATTGTAACCAAGCCAATTTAAATGAAAACAAACATTTATAAACAATATTTGTGAATTTGGGTGTCATTCTGACCAAACTGCTTCCTGCTGTTTGGGGGGTTCTGTCAGTCCTATGGGGATCTTAAGAAAACCCAAAACCTTGCCCAAATCCTGGCTGTAGTAGTCTGCAAGGCTGCATCACAAGGTTGCACCATCCAATCTGTCTTGGATATTGTATCACCTAGGCTGCTGCTTCATGGGGTCTTGTTTGATCAAACCATATTAGTCTGGAAAGAATCTCATGGTACTTTTCAAAAAGCATTTGTGTGTGTTGTGTGTGTATACATTATTCTGTCTGATCACTTTCGGTAGGATGAGTTCACTGACTACAATTCTTAAATGTGACAGGTATAGACATTTATATTTATATTATTTGTTATAACAACTTACCCTCCTAGAGTATACCCATTTACATCACTGCACATGGCAGCAATTTCCATTGACCATTTGTTTTTTGTCAGATATCTCATTTTTCTTCACTTTATTTTATAGTTTCCAAATTGTAAAGTCATTTTCCTCTTTGGTGTCATAGTTTGTGGTAGACAAGCACGAGCCTACATGCATTCGTGCGTATGTTTGCGTGTGTGTGTGTGTGTGTGTGTGTGTGTGTGTGTGTGTGTGTGTGTGTGTCTGTGAACTGCATTCTTGTTAGCCTATAAGCTTTTGAGAGAGAAATCACAGGGCTGTTGGAATGATACCTATAAACATTATTCTTGAACTAAAGAGAACTGGGAATCATTGGACTAAAATCAGAAACTGTGGTTACCATCAAAATCAACTTTCTAATCTTTTTCCTTTTAATGTATGGAAAAAAATATGATAGTTAGATATACCGAAAGGAACTTTTGAGATTGTTTTAGTATACAGGCAAGGTGGTCTGTCATTAAAAACTCCACAACTGCCTGCAACAGTGGAACCATACTGCATCTTGGCATAGTGTTCCCTGGTATAATGGTCTCTGGTGCTGCCCAGTGTGAGCCTCCAGCCACATGTGGCTCTGGCTACCAGAGCAGACAGTGTTGTTTTCAAACATTCATATTCTGAACCCAGTACAGCCCCAAGAGAAGCGTCTTCCAGTGTGAGATGTCACCTTTGTCAGAGTGTTCTGGCTTCTGTTGCCCCATCAGACCCTATTACTTTAAGAATTCTGCAGGAATGGTCTATATAGACCTTCCCAGTGTAAAGATCTGTAGCAAGCCCACCTGAGAGTGTGGCATTTGCTGTCTGGTAACTCATAAAGCATTAGATTAATGAGTGGAGCGGTACCATAAAGCAAATGAAATGTCTTTTTTTCCCCCAGACAATTGGTACTTCCCAATGAATGACAGACAGGGTTTCAGATTGGGCCCTGTGTTCTCCTCCCTCCCTTCAGTATGTTCAGTGCATTTTGTTTTGTCTTTTTTTATTTTGACTTGGAGGAGTTGTAGATTCATGTTAGTGCCACAGTTTATATCTGTGAACTCTTATATGCCATTGGCAGCAGTTAGGACACCAAGTGTGTTACATGCTTGCATAGTCAGTGAATATTGGGAAGGGAGTAACTAGAAATCACAGTGAGCCCCTTGCTCTCTTCTCTGTTTCTGGGCCTCAGAAGGGAATACTGCTCTGAGATTTTGCCCACAAGGAATAATAACAATGCTGCTTGACGATTCATCACCTCATCTGACTAAGCTCTGCATCATTTCACATCTCATGTAGTGCTCGTGCACACATATACCACATACATACATACATACATACATAACACACACACACACACACACACACACACACACACACACACACACACACACACTACACCAGACATACCAGAGACATCACACATACTACACACCAGATACCACAACATCCCAGGCATTTCATACACCACACATACAAGCCACATACTACAACAGACATCACACACCAAACACTAGACACTATATACACACACCACATATACCACACACTACTTTTGAATGAAAGGATTATTGCAGTATGTCTTTTAAAAAAACTGGGAAATATTCATCCCCTCTCACATATCTATGTGGCATTTTTCTCTGTGAAAAATTTATGGTTGTGTATGAATTGCATGGTGAATGAATGAGGCTCAGCAGTAAATTATGGAAGCATGGGTGGGCATTGGTGGCACAAGCCTTTAATCCCAGCACTCGGGAGGCAGAGGCAAGCGGATCTCTGAGAGTTCGAGGCCAGCCAGGTCTCCAGAGTGAGTGCCAGGATAGGCTCCAAAGCTACCCAGAGAAACCCTGTCTCGAAACCCCCCACCCCCCCAAAAAAAATTATGGAAGCATAGGAAACATAGATAACAAAACAAAAAAGAACAATGTTGGAGAATACCATTATAATACAGTGTCTTGGGGCTGGGTTATAAAGCTCTGTAGTCCCTTATCCTTGGCCTTAATTCTGAAAAGTCCACTGAGATCCAAGAAAGCACCTTCCAAGGCCTCCAGCCTGTGGTGATGGCTTTCAGCGTCTTCTGCTACCACAGCTTCTGAATGTGCACAGAAGGTAAAGGTTTCACCAAAAACACACATACACACTTTAGAATTGAACATATTGATGGCCTGGAGATATGCTCAGTGCTTCAGAGCATAGACTGTTCTTTCACAGGACCCAGGTTCAATTCCCAATGCTCATCTAGACAGATCATAGACATTTGCAACTCCAGCTCCAGGGCACCTGGTGTGTCTGGTAGGCACTAGCCTGTTCAAGTTAACTTTTAAGTCCTATGTCAAGCCCCTGCTTGCTACTTTTTCTTTCCCACATGGGTTGCAGTGTGCCCATGGTAGATGGAAATGAAAGGAAGAGAATTGTCTGCTATTATAATTAACCACAAAGTGTCTACATGGAGGAACATCAGGGAGTCCCCTGACAGCTAAGGGGACCTGGTGTGGGAGTAAGCCACACTAACTCAATGTTGAGGCACTTGAAAGCTGTCTTATGGAAAGAGCTGGGGTTGCATCTGTACCTCTTGCATGCTTTGGGGACATGGAGAGTATAGTGTTTTCTCATTCCTGCAATTAATATGCAATTAATGCTCACAATGAAATGAGACTGAGGGATAAATGAAAGTGGTTTGTATGCAAATTCCTTTTTATGTATCTGCTTTGAAACAGCTACTCTTTCTTTGGTCAGTCCACTTTTATGAATATGGGCGATATGTCTGACTCAGAGGCTGGTTAGCACTTAATTTTATTGTATTTTATTAGATTGAATTTATAGTATACATATTGGTGTTTTGCCTGCATGTATGTCTGTACACCATATGAATGTCTGGAGCCCATAGAGGTCAGAAAGAGCATTGGATACTCTGAAACTGGAAATACAGATGTTTTTGAGCCATCATGTGGGTCCTTGGAATCAAACCCAGGTCTTCTACAAGGATAAGAACTCTTAATAAATAAACCAGTGAGCCCCGTGAGGCTTATTATGATGCTCAGGATTGGAGAAGGTAACACTTAGGCTGGTTCCTGAACAGATGGGTACAATCTTAAGCAAAACTTGTTTAATGTTTGTAGTACTGAGGAACAGAAAATACATAATTTCTTGTCTGCAGTATAAAATACATGGTCTGGGGTGGGAGTTTGTGAAACTATTCAGGCAGTAGTCTCCCCATCTGCATGTCTTCCTTCTTAAAAACATAACAAGTGGTTGGGTGTGCCTTAGCACAAAACAGAAGAAGAGGGCTGGCAAGGAGGCTCAGTTGTCAAACTTAGGGACCTTTGTTCTACCCCCAAGACTTAACATAGTGGAGGGAAAGAACTAACTCCCCTAAGTTATCCTTTGACCTCTCTATGTATGTTAGTGCTGTATTTGATAATTCGGCAGGACTGGCCTCTTGACCATGGAGGCCATGCCAATGGAGTCTTACTCATTTGGATTGAAGAAGACTTAGGTCCTGCCTGTGAAGAACATGCATAATCTTCAAAACCAGGGAAGGGGTTTATGAGAGAGGGAAAGAGAGAGACAGAGAGAGAGAGAGACAGAGAGAGAGAGAGAGAGAGAGAGAGAGAGAGAGAGAGAGTGAGAGTGAGTGTGTGTGTGTGTGTGTGTGTGTGTGTGTGTGTGTGTGTGTGTGTGTGTGTGTGTGTTAGTTATGTGCTGGGGTCAGCAGTACTTGGACCTGGTCAGGACCTGTCTGGTTAGTGATTCTGATGGTCATGCTTATTTTAAAAGCTATTCCTCCATGGGTTGGAGGAGCTTTTCTTCATACTACTCAAATCTGTGCATGGCCTGATGCTCACATACTGCAACACTCTGTGTTAGTGCCTCAGCAGGCAGCCCTGTTTCCTACAGGAAACCCAGACGTCTTACTCTGTGGATTTTTTTTTTTTCTTTTGGTTTTTGAGACAAGGCTTTTCTATATAGTCCTGGCTATCCTTCTGGAGCTCCCTATTTAGACAAGGTTCTCCTGGAACTCACAAAGATTTCTTACCTCTGCCTCTCAAGTGCTGGGATTAAGAGCATGTGCCACCACACAGCTTCTGTGGGGTCCTTTTATGAAATAGTGAACCTGAAATCTACTTGATAATGGAAAAAACCTACAAGCCCCTAAGGTATTAAAACACCTGGTAGCCCACATTTTGTTCTCAAGCATCCTTGGGAGAGGTTCTGCTTCTGTTGGGAAGCCAGTTTTTAGTGGGAAGGAGGTTCCGTCACTCTCTGGGTCCAGACACAGCTCTGGTAGATCACTACCAGCAGGAGTGGGTGTGTGCAACAAAAGCCTTGAGAGCAGCTTCAGTATCTGAGCAGAATTCCTTGTTTACAGAAAAGAGGGGCTGGGTCTCAAGTAAAAACTATAGACTCCACAAACTTCCCTGGTTTGTCTGTGAAATTCCCTTGGGCCAGTCCCATATGACCGAGGATACTGAAGCTGTGTCTGTAGTAGCTAAAATGAACCCACAGATGCTTACAACACAACCAACCTCTGCAGCTAACTGCTGCATACAGTACAGGAGGACACTTCCTTTTGTGAGCAGCAGACTGAAGCTAGGTGAGGACTAAAGAAACAAACTCAGGTGAACTGTGAAGTAACCTTCAAAGGGAACTTTTGAAGATTCAGCGCTTCACACTCAGTAGGGCAGCACAAGGTGAAATTTCAGCTGCTGCCCCAGTATGTGTCTACAGTGTCTGTTTTGTTTTGTTTTTGTAATGACCTTGGGCAGTGGGTCACACTGAGGACAGCATGTAGACTGTGGCCACCTAAGTTATCTTCAAGCAGCTCGATCAGAACCCCAGAAGTGGCTTATAGACATTGGCAATTTTCATTTAAGGAAAGATGGATGTTAGAAGGACACACACTGGTCCCTGTGCAGCATCTGAGTACCACGTGGGCATGGTTCAGCACAGCCGGCTCTTGTCCCTTCCCATCCTCTGTCACAGGAGTTTCCTTGTTATAAATGGACACTGGCATTACTTCTAAAGGCTTCTAGCTGGTTTTCATGTGATAGACTAAAGTGGAGTGTCTAAACCTGAGAAGAACTTCTCAGGCAAGGGTAAGACTGTCTTAGAGTAATGTATGTATATTAAATTTCTACTTACTTTTCTAGGCTTATTAAGTCTGCATTTCTAATGGCACTTTAAATACTTCAGCCATCAGCCATCTGGCTACAAACAGATTTAAGCAGTGTACGAACTAGTTGTCATTCTCTGTTCTACTATGCATTCCCTGATGAGGTTCAGGAATGAGTCCCTGAACCTCAGTATGATTTCCATGCTGTTGCAAGGTGTTTTAAAGACATAAGGATCTAGTGGAGATGTTTTAGCTGTAATGATATTCCAGTTCCATCTGTCATTTGCATATAGGAAAACATTGTATTGCTTTATTTTCTGGGTCACTGGCATCAAAAGAGCTTATGTTCAAGCCAACAGAGTGGAACATACTGTTTGTTTATGTTCAGAACACAGGTGCTAGAGTTCAAAGAGCCCAGGCCACTGCTGCCAGCTAAGTGGCTTCAGACAGCCCAGCTGGGCTTGGGGAACTCAAAGAGGATTCAGAGAGGACAGGTTCAGTATTTAGTGAGTGTATTTTAGTACTACATGAAGGGTTGATTATATATTTCCTTGAAATGAGTTACCTACCTATAGACTGTAGCTCGGTCAATAGCATTTCAAGACTTCTGTCTGGTATCTGTTGCTATTGTAGATGGCTGTGTGGACATTTCTCATCTGAGCTTCAGCAGTGCTAATGATGTGTCCATGCTGTGGTAGATCAGGACTGACAGGGTGCCTGGATAGGAGCATGTGTTTCCATGCTCCCTTCTTTTTGAAAGGATGTAAACTTGTTTTTCTGGGAAAAAACACTGCTGGGAAAAAGCACTTGTCTCACCCTCTTCACCCCCATATCTAACCACTTAGCATCTGTTTGTGTTAGATGATGGCATAGGCCATAGGGCTGAGAGAGGAAACATGGAGTGTGCCTTCTCTTTGCCAAAGGGTCCAGTGAGAAACGCAAATGGAAGGAAAGCTAGGTCGTAAGTGGTAAATGTCTGAGCAAAGTATGACACATGACTACAATACCAGCACTCATAGCAAGTTCCAGGCCAATCCTATTTCAAGAAATGAAGGAATTATCTGAGATTGTTTCTAGACAATAAATTGTCAACTTTTTACTAAGTACTTTAATATGCATATATAATGAATCTGAAAATATTTGTTTTCCTCTCCATGTTTAGCATATTAAAATGACTTTCTGTGTGTAAAGCTTTCCAGCAGAAGTGATATTAACTGTGGAAAATCATAATTTAGGAGCTGAAAAGTTGTGACATCCACTAAAATAGGGCTAAACCTACTCATCTCTCTGCAGTGTGATGTAACAGTGCTGCCTTTGGCCTGGCATGTGCCTTCGTTCTGACACAGAGACATTTATTCTAGTTTCTTGGATGTCTAGAAATGACTGAAATGTGAAATCCAGTTTTCTGGAGAGATTAATCAAATCTAATTAGCAACAATTCTATTTCCACTAATCTGGCATATGGGCTCGACATGTCTATAGCATGTTAGTGTACCCATCATGCACAGTTCATCAACAGATTATTTTTTAATATTTTAACAAAATATGTTATATTGAAATTGTCTGTTTGCTAGTATCAATTTACAGTGTTCTCGAAAAGACTTTAACCATGGATCTTTAGTAAATGTAAGAGATTCTCTGTTACATATATTATTTTTCTCCTTGTCAGAAAATGCTATGAAGTTTTAAAATACCAAGAAAAAGATAAATTTTTTATTTCTTAGGCATTATGTCAAGTACAACATATTTTTCAATTCCCTCCTTATTGACAGAAATATTACTTGTTATGTAAACACCACAGACTTTATCAAATGTTAGAAGTAATCTAACAAAGTATTTGTTCCAGTCCTCTTTATTTTTCTACCTTTTACATATGGACACATAAATGATGGACTTGTCTGGCCTCTTCTTCCTTCCCCAGAGCATTAAGAAGAAACATTCAAACAAGCAGGAGATGGGCACCTACCTGAGGTTCATTGTCTCCCGCATGAAGGAGCGGGTGAGTGCTGCTGGGTTCCAGCGTCTTGCCAGGCTTGCTTTGCTCTGGCTCCTCGCACTGTGCTTTTCACACTGGGAACCATAGCAACTTATGCGGGCATATTTGGCTATGGTCTAGTTTGGTTTCTAAGACAAGGTCTCAATCTGTAGCCCAGACTGGACTTGAATTTGTGATCCTCTTGCCTCAGCCTTCTGAGTGCTGGGATTATAGGCCTGTACTACCTAATTTGGTTGGTGTTTTATTAATTTTCTACGACAAATGTTTTTGTATTGGACCAGACTTTGTCTTTTGTTTCTCTTGACATAAACATTTTATTAACTACATTCAATTAAAACAATTTAAAAATTAATTTATCAAATGAACATTTGCATTGCTTATTGCTATTGAAAATGAAAGGGCATTTCTCAAATAGCTGTTCTATCAAATCTTGAAGAATGACACATTGCATTAACTGTACATATTTTCCTTAATTATAAAGGACATCTTGTAAGATTATAAAATATGTTGTTTTAGGAATTGACGTTTTACATGTCCCTTTATGTATTTAACAACTCTTTAGGCTATAGACCTTAATAAAAAGGGAAAGGACAGTAAGCATCCGATGTACCGGAGGCTGGTCCATTCAGCTGTTGACGTCCCTACCATACAAGAGGTAACTTGGCTCCTTTTATTTCTACTTCCATGTGTCTTAACTACCAAGTTAGAGGGTAAGTAGTAGCATGCACATGGTGTGTTGAGCATTCATTCCTTTAACTGTCACACACTCTAATGCAAATTTTAAAAGACCCCCTATTTCAACCACTTACAGCCAGCTTCTTGATATTTGTTGATTACAGAAAGCAGATTCTTGCCTGGGCAGCTTGACATTGTGCATGTAAAGTACTGATTTCTGAATATGACTTTCCACTTTAGCAGTGTGCTTGGGAGTTTTAGGCAAAACTTAGTGTGTAGAATGGCTTTAGTGTTTTGGGAAACTATAAAAGGAAGAAAACTAAGGTTGAATCTAAAAGAAGTAATTCTTAGCTCTTTGAGAATTGCAAACAGTGAGTTTTGACCATATTCACCTTCTTCACCAACTCCTCCCAGATCCAACTCTCTTTCTACCCACTCAACTTTAGTCCTCTTTTTGTTTTTGGGTTGTTTTTTTTTTTTTCTTATCAAGTCCAATTTGTGATGCCCATATATCTCAGGCTTGTTTTGTCTTCATGCTACATTATAAGGCTTGAAGATCTAAAGACACAGCCCCCCTCCCCATACACATACCCTGTGCTTGGGTACCTATAGTCCTTTCCTGATGAAGCCCTCTAGACCCCACTGCTGTCATCCTTCCCTGAGCCTCTGGATCCTGTCAGGCCCTCTGTCAAATGCACTGATGCTAGCTGGGTTAATGCCTTGTGTAATATGAGCAGAAGTCCTGAAAGAAAGATTAACAGAAAGACAAGATTTTTATGATCTTACCAGTTTAAAATCTAAAATATGAATCATGGTTTAGAGCAGAACTCAACAAGAGTTGCTTTTAGGGGTGCTGTAAGGAGGTATATAGCCTGGACAAGGCCCTGTACGGTTCAGTGCCTGATGTACTCCAGCACTACAGAGGCAGGAATCAGGGAGGGAATTCAGGCAACAAAGGTGGGAGATGCCACATGGCTTGCAATTTCATGTAGGATGTATAGGTAAGGACCTAGGAGGAGTGGGCATTGTCATTGAAGGAAGGGCAGTGGAACTAGAACCATACAGAAAGAAGCTGCATGAAGAAAGAGGTGGGGCACATGTGAGGGGCATAGGAGATGAGCATTCTTTAGAGGCCTTGGCCTTCTAAGCCATTTCTATGCCATGATCACTGGGATTCAGAAATGTTCTCTTGCTATTCCAGGCAGCTAGCTATATACACACTATTTGAAAAAAAATTTGGACTCCTTTCTACAATGGAGGAAAACCTTCCCAAGTTCTTCTGTAATTCTCTTTGGCCACCAAAGGCAGAGCTGCAGAGAGTGCATTGAAGAGTCCTTTTCTGTGCCTCATCAGTGTAGAGAAAGCTGTGCATTACCCTACTCCAAGAGGAACTCCCAAAGCTACTTCAAGCTAGTGTCTGTGCCTTAGAGCAGTGGTGCCTTTCAGATATTTATATTAGAATTCATAAGAGTAGCAAAATTACAGTTAAGAATTAGCAATGAAATAATTTTTTGGTTTGGCGGGGGCACCACAACATGAAGGAACTATGTTAAAGGGTTAAAGCATTAGGAGGGTTGAGAGCCACTGTCTTAGAGGTTTGGTGACTGCTGTGGAGGCTAATGGCTCCTTTTTCCGGTCTTCATCCAGCTGTCAGAAAGATGGCAAGCTTGTGTGGTCCTGCTTTCATCTGAGCATTTTCTGACGAAGCCCAGCAGCAGCTGCCACTACTGCTGTGAAGTCCACTGTGGGAAGTTAACAGAATGGGCACAGTGCTACTTGTGACCCTGTCCCTTCTGGTGGGGACAGTAGGAGGAGACCTGATGTCATCTGGACAGATTCCGTTGTGTTTCTGTCTCAAGTCCTGTTACTCACAACACTTTTGTCCTTCTGTCTTTTATTCCCACAGAAAGTAAATGAGGGGAAATACCGGAGTTACGAGGAATTCAAAGCTGATGCACAGCTGCTTCTCCACAACACAGTGATTTTCTATGGAGGTTCAATCCTTTTTCTCTCTTGTGTACAGTTTTGAAAATATTAAATTCCATGTTGAGAATAGCAGTCACAGTTCATTGTAATCCATACATGAGTAATGATGTTGGAATGTAAACTGATGGCTGCTTGCTGGTGTGGATTACAGAGGTACTGAACAGTGGTGTGGGGAAATTAGTCTTTCACTTTTTTGTTTTTATGGTGCTGAGGATGAGGAGCTAGCCCAGGGCCTCATGCATGCTAATTAAACACTCTACCACTGAGCTACATCCTCAGTGAAATGTATTCTTGATATTTACATGCTTTATCTTAGCTAAGAGGTTTGTCCAGGCATTTCATTAATCTGATACTTTCCCACTAAGATCTCATTCTTACAATCAAGAAGTCATTCTCTACCTAGAGAATTAGTGGTTGTGTTAAATGTAAAAATGAAAGTTTCCTGTAGAATTTATTCTCACTTGAACATTATATAAAATGTGTGTTTTGATAAATGTGTCTCCATTTGGTGAACTGAAATGACAATAGGGTCACTTGACTTGATAGTGGCAGTTTCTAGAGTATTGATGACAGGTTGTGTTTATCTTTAATTACAGCAGACAGTGAGCAAGCAGACATTGCGAGGATGTTATATAAAGACACGTGTCATGAGGTACTTACCATTCATACCTAATAATTAAACTTGCTATAGTCCAAATTTATTTAAGGCTTCTGTCCTTCCTTGCTACATTTTCATGATGGCATTTCCTTTAATGTAATTTGATTTTCATGTTTGGCATACATGGAAAGTAAGTAAACAAAATGTTTCTGAAAAGGCTGACAAAGGATGTCACGGCAGGTTAGCGAGTGACTCAAGTACTTCTGGTGCTGATGTAAGTGTTGGTGAGATGGTGAGATGTGAACAACTGCTTCACACTGCACCAGAACCACATTTTGGGATGAGGGTTCACATATGCCTCTCATAGACCAATGGGCAAACCAGTTGAGGCAGAAAAGAACATTTATATGCATACAGTAAGTGAAGCACCTGCAAGTATTATTCTTGTAAAAATTCTCATATAATAAGTGTGATTTCTTCAGTTCATTTTAAATTTGACTTTTCCCTTTTAGTTGTTGAACAGCCATTTTGCTGAATGTCTACAGTGTGCCAGAAGGAATGAAATGGTGCTATAGGTCTAGATTCTAGTGTATGGAGAGCTGTCTTCTGAAAAGAGATTGATGACAGGAAGGAAAAAAAGAAAAAAACAAGTGGTCTTTACAGTGATGAAGAGAACAGTGTGCAAGCAAGGGACGGCAGTGGCACAGCAAGGGAAGGGCACTGTCACCCCAGCATGTCTTCCACATGCTGGTCAGTGAGTGGCAGTCCTCCTACAAGATTTTAAGTGTACTAGATTAAGTGCGGGCCTGACTGAGAGCTGCCTGTCAGTCCCACGAAGCCGCATTGGTTGGCTCAGACCGTTGCTTTGCTTTTCAGCTGGATGAGCTGCAGCTTTGCAAGAACTGCTTCTATCTATCAAATGCACGGCCCGACAACTGGTTCTGCTATCCTTGCGTATGTGGAATTTTGTCATTTTCATTTATAGAGTACCATTTGGGTCATAGTTACTTCCTGTTTACTTAGGGACAATAATACCTGTGAAATTTAGTTCTTTACATCATAGTACACATGGTCTTAATGAATGTGTACAACTGAAACATGGGAAAATAACAGTAACTGTTTTTTAGTTCTGAATTTCAAACAAAGTACTTAGTAAGACCATGTACTGGGTCCTTTGATAGACAGGAGAGTGAATCTTTGCTTTTCCTCTCATTTATAAGAGGAGACCTGTGACTTTGCTTATATCTGTAGCTCCATCATTTCCTCTGAAATGGCAAAAAGCCTCAGGGTATTTGAGGGCAGTATTCTCAGTAACATTGACATTGGGTGGACTTAGGAGACCTCATAATCAGAAACTCTGTGTGGGGCCTAATTCTCCCCTTTCTAACAAATACTCAGGTGATGCTGGGCACAGAAGCAAAGTCAGGGAACTCTGTTTACTACTATCATGCACAGGGCCCTTGACTTTAGAGGTGACCTTTTCCAGTTCCTGCCTCATCTGGGAAATAGTCCATAATTCTGTTTTCTCTTAAGTATATGAATTGTTTTTCTTGATGACAAGAGAAAACAAAACAAAACACATGTATGTGTTTCAGAGTTAAAAGGAAACATTATCCAAATGGATTATGTCTTACTTAACCCATGATTCTCTAAGTAGTTCAGTATTAAAAGAAAGAACATTTCATTTTCAGATACCTAATCATGAGCTGGTTTGGGCTAAAATGAAAGGTTTTGGGTTTTGGCCAGCCAAAGTTATGCAGAAAGAAGACAATCAAGTTGATGTTCGCTTCTTTGGCCACCACCACCAGAGGTAATCCCCAACTCACACAGTGGTAAGATCTGCGCTGATGTATGTATGCTGAATGCTGTTTCAAATACATCACATGCCTGTAGCTGGAAGTAACTTATGCAGGTTTTCCAGTATTATTGTAAACGGCATTTTAGTGGGATGTTTGGTCCTCAGGTACAGAGCACACTAGTGCTGAGATTGAACCCATCATGCAGGGCATTGGATGCGGGGGTGAACCCACAGGCATGTCCGTTCCACACTGTAAAGATGTGCAGGTATTTGAGTCTTCTCTGTGACCCTATTAACGGGTAAAAACAATCAGCTTGGGATTGTAGCATCAGTCTAAGAATGTGGACAAGCACAGTGAGTATAGAGGAGAGGGACAGACACAGTTACAAAGCAGTGTCTCCACTCCCAGGCATGAATTTGTAAAACTTAAAAACTTACATATGTGGAATACATAAAATGTATGTATTCTAAAAGAAAAAAAAGAAACTGACTATAAAATTACCTCATGCATTTCTTAGATACCAACCTGTGGGATGACACACTTACAATACTGTTCTCAGGGTTAGTTGAGGCCCTAATAACATTGATCATGAAAAATTAGGGTTTTAACAGTAATGCCATTAAGTGTTGTCAACATTAGTTTGGGTTAGAAAAATGAATTCAACTTTTGAGAAGTCCCATTGGACTCAAAGTAAGGAGTCCAGTGATAAAGCCAGAAAAGTTTCCTCTAACACAGATATTAAAGGGATGGGAATCGTGCTGCCAGTCAGCCATGCATGTACTTTGAATATCTCCTTAGATCTTAGTGTCTGGGGTAGAGGTCAGTCATGTACGAGAAGCTTCAAGACAAAGGATTGCATTTTCCCCTCCTGGATTATAGTTTGTCTTATATAACCTGTGAGTACTTTAAATGTCTGTTTTCTCATTCATAAATAGACACACCTATCCAGATTTATGTTAAGAAACACAAACTAATAACACAACATTCAATCTTAATACAGAGTGAACATTTTAGCCTTTGATGAATAGGTTAGTTTTAGCATTACTAGCTTCATGTATCATATCTAGTTAGTTTCAGATTCTGACAAGGGGGCACTGTACACATGCCAGTGAGGTAAGTCAGTGTCTGTCAGTGTGTGTCCAAGTCTCTGCACTGACTCTCATCCAGATACACTAGCCAGGCTCTCTGAGCTTTGGGAAAGCTGGGCCTCACTCCTCATGAAAGCTTGATACAGACATAGCATAACACCTAGCTGGTGGTGGCAGTATGCAAAGTGATGAGTTATAAAGCAAATATCAGGAAAATGGGGAGGGGAATTTTTTTAAACTTCCAGATAGATAGGCATCTCAATAGACTTGCTAGTCTATCATGTAATGTAGAATCATTGATCTGGATAGAGTATGTCATGAATGATTGCTTAGATGACACAGTAAAAATCTACCATATTAGAGTATTTGATGTATTGAAAATAAAGAGAAATTGTAATTATGAATTAAGCACCAAAAGACTGGCTCATGAGGAGGCACTGGTTTTGAGGACTTTTTGTTTTGTTTTTGATAGGTATATTTATTGTATTACACATAGGGTGCAGAAAAAAATAAGCAAATAATTTTGGACTCGCTTTTTCAGACTGTGAGGCTGACTTAGCCTGCAGGAGAAGCCAGTTATTGCCTGCACATGGGACCTGTGGGAGTGGGTCTGTCTAGGATCTGCAAGATGGTCAGTTGCTTTGGACCAGTCAGCTTCCCTAAGGCAGCCAGACCTTTTTACTATAAGTTGCTGGAGATAGCATGACCCCAGTCAGGAGCCAGCAAGAAAGATGTTGAATAATTTGTAGTAAGTCACAGAATAAGTTCATAGATTTTTACTTTATTATACTAGCATTGAATTTTGGGATGTCCTTACTCCTTGTCTTTTTTTTTTTTTTTTTTTTATAGCTCAGAGTACCCAATGTTAATTTAAACTGATACCTATGCATGGAAATGTTTTAAATTGTGTTGAAAGGAGCATCTGTCCTGGTAGGTGACCAGGCCACTGTGCACACCTGTCACAGGATCCTCACTGAAGCAGTGCACTTTTACACTTGCTGACTGCCCCTGTGCAATAGGAGCATATGAATTCCATGTTCTAAATAAATCACCTTTGCCTCCTGTCACCTCTTATCATCAGGGTAATCATAAAGGCAGAGACACTATATATCACAATCATGTATCACATGCTTCCAGTTACTAGTCAGTGTACATGTACACACACGCATTCCTATTCCTTACTTTCAGATCTCTGGTACATGTTGTAACTTGTGAGGGCTTGCATTGGTGTTAAAGAATACAGACCCAGCTCCATTTGTTAGTTTGGTTTGTCTAAAGCACAGCGGCATGGCAGAAATGCCAAGATACCCTCATTGTATATACATATATAAAGAAAAATTATGTACATTTTGAAATGGCTTCATAATGCTGAGCAGCATGTAACTGGATGGGTCTTACTAGCTTACATTATCCAAAAGAACAGATAGTATTTTTAAAAGACTTATGACTGTCTGTGAACAGTGGTAAGCTGAGGTGACTAAAGAGGACAATGAGCAGGTCACCTTGTCCTTGGGAACTGGCTCCTCACCTCCTGTCTACAAAGAGTTTGTTAAGCCTGAGTGTCAGCCTTTGTCAAGTTGTTGCAGATACTCTTTACAGTAGGCAGAGTCCACACCATGCTCTTAACGCTTCCTACCACTGTGTCTATTTCTTATTCTACCTCCCAAAACTTCCCATAGGGCCTGGATTCCTTCTGAAAACATTCAGGATATCACGGTCAATGTTCACCGACTGCACGTGAAGCGCAGTATGGGCTGGAAAAAGGCCTGTGATGAGTTGGAACTGCACCAGCGCTTCCTCCGTGAAGGCCGGTTCTGGAAGTCTAAGAATGAGGACCGAGGTGAGGAAGAGGCAGAATCCAGTATCTCCTCCACCAGTAATGAACAGGTGAGTGGTATCTCGGTAAGAAGGTCCAGCTGGTTGTGATTTTTCAATGCGAAACCTCTGTGTACACCCCTCACTGTCATAAACAGGTTTTGACATCTTCTTTCCCTTTCATACAAACATCTGTAAAGTGCTCTGCACAAGTAAGCAAACCAGTGCAAAGATGTGAGTGGGTAGAAGCGACTTGGAGCCTGACCAAGCCGGTGGGAGGAGAGTAAGTGTGCTGCTCGGCTCTGCAGGCCCACTGGCTCCTTCATCACCAACCCACAGCAATAAGGAAGCAAGTGGCTGCTGAGTGGATGGAAGGACTCCCTTCTCTCCTGCGGGTTCACCACAAGTATTCTCAGCACAGAGGTATTTCCTAGTGTGCCGAATAATAAGATATTACTTTTATAATGCCCACAGCTGAAGGTCACTCAAGAGCCAAGAGCAAAGAAAGGACGACGTAATCAGAGTGTGGAGCCCAAAAAGGAAGTAAGTTGCCCACCTCACAGTGTCCAGGTGGCAATGGAAAGAGGAAAGAGTCTCAAAGTACGGTCAAGACAGTCAAGTAATGTCCGTCAAGTTAAGGCCCAATCTCCCGACTCGTGTCGTTGTGGACTGCTGCTCGACCAGCACACGAGTGCACAGTCTCCGTCCCCAGTAAGCAGCCGTGGAGCAGAGTCCGGGGAGTGAGCAGGGTGCTGCTGCGTTTCCCGAGAACCTGGTGTTTTACATGGCATTAAATAAAACAGAGCAGTGATCTGATGAGCCAGTTGTGCCAGCACTTGAAACAAGGAGACTATGGTCAAGCTTTTTTTTTGTATGAACTGAGAATGTTTTAAAATTGTAAATCTAAGTACATGCCAGACACATTCAGTGAGGTGTGATTTAGGGCTGTAGGAAATCTGCTGATTAGTTGTTAATGATCTTATTTCTTATAATCCAAAACCTTTATTTTACAAGTAAGATCCATTGTGTTAACATATACTGAAATTATAAATGGGATACTTAATGTATAACTTTTCATTCACTGGTTGTGTTTAGGGAAGATTTATTTAATTGTGACAACTATAACAAGATACCAACATTACTTGCTTGTTAACAGTTGTGTGTGTGTGTGTGTGTGTGTGTGTGTGTGTGTGTGTGTACATGTGCACACTCACATACACTGAGTTTGTCTCTTAACTGAGCTGGGGTGAGTTACATTGCCCTGTTTTTCTTCTAAACATTTTAGGAACCAGAGCCAGAAACGGAAGCAGTAAGTTCCAGCCAGGAAATCCCCACAATGCCTCAGCCAATTGAGAAGGTGTCAGTGTCAACCCAGACCAAGAAGTTAAGTGCCTCTTCCCCAAGAATGCTGCATCGAAGTACCCAGACGACTACTGATGGCGTCTGTCAGAGCATGTGCCACGACAAATACACCAAAATTTTTAATGACTTTAAAGACAGAATGAAGTCGGACCACAAGCGTGAAACAGAAAGAGTAGTCCGGGAGGCGCTGGAAAAGGTGGGGCTGCACATTGCTGGGGCGGTGGAGCGTGGACCAGCTTCTCACAGGAGCAGCTGAGCCAGCGTCCCTTACACGAGTAGCGTGTTCTCTTAGTAATGCGTTCCTGCTAACACCTTGTGTGTACTCAGAGAGTGGGAACGGACCTAAGCTCAGCAGTGAGGCTTTACTTACGTGTACCCTGTCTGTTGCTGTCTTCATTTCAGCTGCGTTCTGAAATGGAAGAAGAAAAAAGACAAGCTGTAAATAAAGCTGTAGCCAACGTGCAGGGTGAGATGGACAGAAAGTGTAAGCAGGTGAAGGAAAAGTGTAAGGAAGAGTTTGTAGAGGAGATCAAGAAGCTAGCAACGCAGCACAAGCAGCTCATTTCTCAGACCAAGAAGAAGCAGTGGGTGAGTAGTCCGCTGCCCCGGGGAGTGTGACAGACGGGCCCCTGGAAGAGTTATAGACTCCACAGCATTCAGGGGGTCCTGGAAGCCCTCCTGGGCATAGCACTGCTGTTGTGTACAGTTGTTTGCAGCTTTTCCAGTGGTGTAGATACAAGTGGCAAGTGTCTGGTCTCAACTTCAATGCTGAGACGTCTATGGTGTCAAGCTGAAAAGCTGCACATATACCCCACAAGCTTCCCTGTCTCAGATGTTTCATGTTAGTTTATAGAAATTGCTTCCTTTTGCTTGTAGTAAGAGCATGTCATTACCCAGCAAGTGCCCTTCCTTCGCCCTGACTGGAAGTGTCACTGAGTCCTGATTCTAAGTCTTTCCCTCCTCCTGAGATAGAGGATCCTGCACGTAGCCAGCCCTGAGGGAACTACCCGGTGGGAACAATTCTCCCTTCTGCTCCTAACTTGGTTTTAATGTAAATCAAATTCTGTATAGCATTTCATGATAATCCTTCCTTTTACCCAGCTTCTATTATGAAGATTCTGTAAATATAAGGTTTTCATGAAGCATGTGGTAAGAAAAATTGTTATAAAGACTTAGCACAAACGACAAGGTTATCTCAGCACATAGGCAGAAGCCTGTATAGACAGCTTGGTGGGAAGAAGCGCTGGCTAAGGAGATAGGTAGACAGGGCTAAGGTGTATTCCAGCAAGCTCCAGAAGACCCAGACACCACAATGGTAAGGTAATTCTGTCTTCTATATGAAGACATGGCTCGCTCACTTTCCCAGCAGCAATGTGGTAGGAGTTGCCGTTGTTGATGTAGCAAAATCATAAAACTCAAAATATTAATTTTGACAGAAAATAAAACAAATATACAGCCAAGAAGAAAACTAGAAGTTTTGAATTTTTACCAACCCAGTGTAGGCTAATGTACTGGGTCCTCACCATGTCTGTCAGCCTGTGTGCAGAGTATGCTCTATACAGCCCTGTGGGCATTAAGGTCAGCCTGGTCTCTTGCTCATCCTCTTCGCAGGAGTCTACAGCGGTGAAGCTGCTAGCTCACCAGCTCTGCTTAAAACTTGAACATGGACTTTCCCTCATTTCTTCTCCCATGTCTAAAGGTGTACCTTCAACACTAGGCACTTTTTGACCCACCTAGTCATTGTGAGAACTTTTAGTAGCAAGAGTGACTTCTCCCTGAAAGCTAGGGCTTCAGTCATTTGCAGTGGAGGGATGTGATGGGTGGGGGAATAGAGCTGCAAATGGCCCTCTATGGAGTCAGAGCAGATAAAGGACACGAGGGCAGAGCAGCATTCGGGAAGGAAACAGTTGATGTGGAGCTGGTAGAATGAGCAAGCCTATAGAGACAGAGGCGGATGTAGTGTTGTGAAGATGCCTGAGCCCTCACCCTGGGCTCCTGCCCTGTCCTTGCACGTAAGATACTCCAGTGCACATGCATGTACCTGTGGGCTAGCCTCAGCCAGAGAGAGCTTTGCAAGCACAGCCTTAGAAACTTAGCTGGCCCTGCGCGTTGGCTCTTGGTCTCATATGTGCCTCCTGCCCTGCAGTGCTACAACTGTGAGGAGGAGGCCATGTACCACTGCTGCTGGAACACATCCTACTGCTCCATCAAGTGCCAGCAAGAGCACTGGCATGCAGAGCACAAGCGCACCTGCCGCCGGAAGAGATGAGCCTGCCCGCCACCCTCACACGCAGCGGTTTTTGTTTCCAAGAAGCCAAAATTGTTTAGAATTTGCTTCCCATTTTGCACCAGCCTTTAAACACTTTTCGTGGTGAAATTTTGCACAGTAGTTTAAATCTTTTGTTAATGCTCCTCCGGCATTTTTCGGGGGCTGAAGTAACATCAATGGAGGGTATTACTTAAATAAATTCTAATTGAGAATTTGTTGCATTTTCAGCAAATTTTAAAACATTTTTAGGTTTTACAGAGATTTTAACCTTTAAACAACAGATCTTAAAACAACAACAACAACAGGTGAATACGAGTGAGTCTAACAAAGACGGAACAGAGCTGAATGTAAGAGCGGCGGACGCTTCAGAAGAAAACAGACTACCTGGCCGTGACCCGGCCGCGACCTGGCTGAGCTGGTTTTGTGCAGCTTGCTCACTGTTCACAGGTGTTGCCTGTGGCCGTGCTGGCGGCATGTGATTGAATATAGGGAACAGGGTTGACACAGCAGGGCTAGCCCTGCATATTTTTTCTTAAATATTTCCCAATTGTGTTTTCATTTTTTCTTTTCAATATATAACTTTTATAACAAATTATTAGCTTTGATCTTGTAGTTTAAAATTGCAGGGAAACTGGGGTAATCTTTTACTGAGCTGGATCTTAGAGAAAAATGAATATTTAAATTTTAAAGTTTGCACATTTCATCTTTGTCCTGACATGAGTGCTTGTAACAAAATCAGCAGCAAAAACAAAAATCAAAAGCCAAAAACTACCTGTACTCAGAACGTGGAATACAGCTGAGGCATGGAGTTTCTTCACTGAGTCCCCTCCCTCCCCAGGGCCACCCCAACCTTACACCCTGTGTCTCCTTGAGTGTAAAGCTACTACTTGGAGAGAGAAAGCACTTACATGTCACAGAAGCCGTTGTGTTGTAGGGAAGGGTCATTGCTACTAACGAACTCCGTCACTGTACACAGTGAATAATGCATGTTACTTTTCTTGTATTAAAGATGCCGTGATTTGTACAAAGTCTGTATTTTGCAGGATGTCTGGTTAAGAAGCATTACCGGTAGGAATGGATCGATAGTTGAATAACATTTTTTATATATACATAGATATATAAAAGGCAACCAGGAAAATTAAATTTCTTTAAAACTATCTCACAATTTGTTTCTTTTTCTCCAAGACTGATCATAGACCAAGCCAAATTCCTACTTTATCCTTTAGTTATTTTTTGAGGTTAGAGAAATAATTTGTAAATATTTATTTAGACCTTTGATATTTATTAAAGCAATTACTCACAACAGAAGTGAAAGAGTCGGGAGAAAAGCCTTTAAAAAAGTTTTCTCCGGTCCATCAGGGTCACTCTAAAGATGAAAGCTAGGAGTTCTGTGAAACCTCCTTCATCCGGCGCTGATGCTATTGCAGATGGTGGTAACACAAGTTAATTTACAAACTACTGCCAAACGGAGCACACTCTTTTGTATAAAACCACCAGTAACCCACCACCTCCTCCAGGTTACACAGTAACTTGGCACCACAGCTTCCTCCTCTGCCGCATAACCATCATTGCTGCTGCGCTGCCCTAACCAAGGACACTTGACAGTCTTTGTTTTCAGGTTTTAAAACTTCGATCCACCCCTGTGAGAGCAAGTTATTGTGGGAATATTTTTGGTGTAAAATCATTCCAGAGTATGTACTATTTACCTGATAGCTGCATGAAAGTGAGGTTCCTGTTACTTTGGCTTCTTGTCTCTGTCGACACGGCTGCACATTTCCAAGTTACTACAGTGTGAAAACTGTGTGTTTAAAAACAAAAAAAAAAAAACAAAAAAAAAAAACAAAATTAAAAAAAGATTGTGGCCTGGTTTTGTAAAAGTTTTAGGTAAAATTACAATTGATTGTTTTAGGAATCATTAAAATTTTCTGCAATCATAAAGCTCTATCAAGGTGTTGAGTTAAGCCACTCTGCACATTGTAAGTACCCATCGTGGCTGTCCAGTTCTATGATGCATTCTGGCATTTTGTAAGCTGCTCTGACTAGCAATATATAGATTTCATTTACTGTGTTAACATTGGTTAATAAATGTATTTAAAAAAAAAAACAACAACACAACTCTTGTCAAGAAGCTGCTTTAGTCCAGTGTCCTGTGCCAGACAAAACCCAGCTACATCTAAAGGTTGGTCAAGAGCGGTGGGTTGCTTGTGGGGACTGGAAAAGCAGTGTGGGGAGTTGGAGAGATGACTCAGCACCTAGGAGCACTGGCTGCTCTAGCAGGGTTTGATTCCCACAAACATCTGTAGTTCTAGGGAACCCAATGCTCTCTTCAGACCCTGTGGGCACCAGGCACACAAATGATGTACATACTGTGAAGGCAACACATTGATACACATAAATGTAAAAAAAAAAAAAAAAAAAAAAAAAAAGTACATGTATTCTGTTCAGTTCTACACCTCAACATTTACCTTGGATGATGTGGGTCATTTCTCAAAGGTGAGAATGAGAACATGTGCTCATGCTTGCTCTTGACTGGAATGCTGAGTAGTCAGGGCCACCCTGCTCTCACCTGGGGATGGCAGGTGGGTGCCATTTTACCAGCCTAGTTTACCAGACTCTAGTTTTCTGTGTGGTTTTTGTTGTAATTTTAAAAAGCGGTGCGAGAAAGATGCCAGCCATGCCACAGAGTTCAAGTGGAGGGTTTTTGTTTTAATTAGGAAAAGGGATTATAAAGGGAGCGGGGAGACCAGCCTCTGGGGACAGGAGCAGTGGGAGAGAGGGATGAGAGGCAGAGACAGAAAGAGGGAGAGAAAGAGGAGGATGGGAAGTGGGCAGGGCCATTTTAAAAGGGAACATAGTGAATGCAGCTGAGGGCATAACTTGTCAGATCCCCAAGGACAGGTCAGTACAGATGCCTGAATACTAACAGTTTTGTCATTGACCTCAATAGTAGTATCATAGTTGGAATGATGTGATTAAGGTTTGAACTTACTGTAGGATTCTGAAGCTCACAACAATCATAGAACACTCTATTCACTTCATTTTTGTCTTTGTCTCTAAGCAACAAGGTTACCTTCCCCCGCCCCCCCCAAAAAAACAAAAAACAAAAAACAAAACCCAGCAACAACAAACCTCAAACTTCAGACACCTAATACAGTGTTCTGCCTGTACTCAGGAAGAAAGCACCAGATCTCATTACTGATGGATGTGAGCCACCATGTGGTTGTTGGGAATTGAACTGAGTACCCCTGGAAGAGCAGCCAGTACCCTTAACCTCTCAGCCATCTCTCCAGCCCCTAATTCTAGACCTTAAGTATAACAGTTGTGTTCAGAAAGGTTTTCAACTAAGAAATACTTAAGAGATATGAGCCCATTACAGTGCAGACTAAGACAGTCTCACTGAAACTAGTGCAGGCCAGAGATGATACAGTGATGGTCTCACTGCATTGGTGCCTGTCAGGAGACAGATAAGCAGCTTGCACCTTCCTAGTGCTTAAACAAAAACCTGCAACAGGAGACTGCATGGAAGTGGCTGTGTTCTAACACATTAGAAGGAAGCTTTTCAGTTAGTCTCAACAGGTCAATTCAAAGTGATTTACTAATGTTTCTAGACATGCTTAATTGGTGAGTCACAGAGCTCTGCCTCAAACTCATGTTGGTTTGATTGCAAAAGGCCATTTCATTTTTTAAGGCATCTGCTGTGCCAGACTTAGAAAAACTTAATGACATCTGACAGTTGTCAGTGTCAGCAAGTTCAAAGTCCCCTGAGTCATACCTGTCATCTGCCCCACCTCAGCTGGTATCTCCCCTCCACCCCACATATTGTTCTCTCAATCCAGGACAGCCGTACCCCTCACTGACTAAGACTGCACAGCAAGCAGTGGACCTGTGTCTTCCTTTGTAGTCTCTGGTTTAGAGGTGCACCAACTTGACGTCAGGATGCCTTGGATTCATGCACTGTCAGGCCCCACTTCTGCACAGGCATCATTAACAAGTTCCCAAGTGGTGCCACTCTGTATTACCAGGAAAATAAAAATGATGGGTCTATATACCAGTGTGCAAGACAAACTGCGTGAAATTCTAAAGGTACCTCATGTCCAGAATTATCTTGACCTTCAGTTTAAGAATTCTTGACCCAATCAAATTAATGAAACATCAGTAGGTAGAGAGAAACATGGAGTTATTGTAATCTAGTTCAAACTGCTCAAAGCCACATAGATCGATGCTCACCCAGCAGATGTCAGGGTCCATGGGGTGGGTCTGCCACTTCCTGGCAGTATGGGAGTCCACTGACCAGGTGTGGAAATTCACAGAGGGTGGGTGTTACTACATTAAACCACAAACTCCATAAAAGCAAAAATGCTGAAAGGGAAATAAAATGTTACCAGAACTATACATTTTATAGTAGCCACATTGTTAAAAAAAAAAAAATCACAACCAGATAAAGTTAATGTATCTCCTCAAGCACTGTCTAATTTGTAAGTAACAAAAACCTACTTATGGTTATTACTTTTGAGAAAGGGTCTCACATATTTCTGACAGCCACAAACTATGTAGCCAAGGTTGATCTTCCAGGCTGTACCACCAGAATGCTGAGATCACAGGCATGGACCACCACATCTGCTGCACATGCTTCTGAGCATGGAGCTACCACAGCGCTACACCTCAGTTCTGATAGGCCTCACCCTCCCTGGGGAGCAGAAAGGGTATGGGATAGGTAGGGTGTTAGTTGGGGGGTGGGCACAGGGGCAGAGGGGAGGCAGAGGGAACTAGGATTGACATGTAAAATAATTTAAATAAAAAATGGAGAGAAAGAAAAAAGAATTATAAAAAAAAAGATTGTGACTGGTGTGAGTTGCATTTTTAGTTTGTATCAAGCTTTCAAAATCTAGTATTTTATTACTTTCCCCTTGTCTCCATTGAGACTAGCCACACTGTCCACGTGACCAGTGGCTTCCTTTGTCATAGACAAGTACCTGTCCTGTCAGTGACTCACTCTACATTCACCAGCATATATGTGTTAGAGTGCCTAGGAGCTGCGGAAAAAGAAAAACTAATTCTTGTCAGAATTAGAACCTCCTTGAGGCTCCATTGCAGTCTCAAATTTGAGAGCTTGGAAATTGCGTGGTCACCACATTCTAAAGAAAAGTGAGACCCCCACCCCCGTCAGAAATCCTGTAATGTGATAAGGATTAACTTTGAGGCAGGGGTAAGCAAGGGAAAATTTTACCTGCATCCTCCACTCCTAGAAAAAAAAGACTCCCATAGAAATGAGGTACGGACATTTCACATGGGGCCTCACAGAATCTCAGCACTCAAATGAACAGCAGGTGAGTGTGAAAAGGGAGTTGGTGATGGGAGCTGGCCAAAGCAAATAGCTTCTGGGAAAGACTGACCAAGATCTCATGCAGTTGTCTGTTCCCCAGCTGAGGGTGTTTCTTGTTGGCGAGGTAGGATAGTTCTCAAGGGAGTTTCACTCTCCTGTTTTTTTTTTTAATTAATTTATTTTTATTTTATATGCATTGGTATTTCACCATGTGTGTTGAGTCCCCTGGAGCTGAAATTACAGACAGTTGTGAGCTGCCATGTGGGTGCTGGGAATTGAACCTAGGTCCTCTGGAAGAGCAGTCTGTGCTCTCAACCACTGAACCATCTCTCCAGCCCCTCCTTCTCCTGTATTTAAGAGAATGCTCATGAGAACATCCTTTGCACCCAACCCTCCTGCAGAAACAGCACTTCAGATGGTGTATTTTGCCACACTTGAGGGAAATGTAAGTAAAGAAGACAGCACTGATCCGACATGGATGAGATTCTAAGTAGTCCAGGGCAAAGACTCAGAGAACCATGCCTGGAAGGAGTTATGAATGGGAGTTGCTAATAAATGGCCAGAATCCCAATCTTGCAGGGTGTGTAAGATCTAGAGACAAGCAGCAACACTGTGGCTCCGGAAAGTGTGTTCATTTGGTAGATCTCATACCCATCCTTACCAGTATAGAAAAGATTAAGACCACGGACTGCAAAAGTCCTCAAAACTACACCTCCTGTTGAGACCAGGTCACACCCACTAGAACTGCTGTTCAGTCATTACCCTTAAATGCAGCCTCGCCCACAGACTCCAGGGTTACAGGAAACCTCAGGTATTATTGCCTTCTACATGTCCCATGTCTCACTATACACACCAACATTCTCTTCTGGTGGCTTTAGGAAGGAAGGGTTTATTTTGGCTCACCAGCCAAGGTTCCAGTCCATCATGACTCAGGAGGTGCAGCGGCAGAAGTTCAAGGTGTCTGGCCATGTGTCTGCAGCTGAGAGATGAACGCTGCTGCTCAACTCACTGTCCTGTTTCTACAGCCAAGGACCAATGCCTGTTGGATGGTTCCACCCACATCCAAAATGGATCATTCCTTCTCTCTATAAATACCCTCTAAAACAATGAACTCAGTCCAATTGACAATGAAGATTAACAATCACAAATGTACACCTAGAATGAAAATCTAACAATAATTGTTAGAACTCTTCGACCAATCTACTGTGCTGGATGTTTGTGCATGTGGTGTGCTCAGCCCCACTGTGATCAGAGAATCTGCAATGCCTGCATGAGGAGATGCACGGAGGAGAAGGACAGATAATGTGAGACAGCAAGATACCAGGTGACTGCAGCTAATTAAAAGCATGGGAACCAAAACCACAGACAGAGGACAGCTGATAGACAGAGACTCCACTGTGATCAGAGAATCTGCAATGCCTGCATGAGGAGATGCACGGAGGAGAAGGACAGATAATGTGAGACAGCAAGATACCAGGTGACTGCAGCTAATTAAAAGCATGGGAACCAAAACCACAGACAGAGGACAGCTGATAGACAGAGACTCGAAGCGGTACTGTCAAGGATGTAAAAACTCAGAGTCCTCACCCACTGCTGGCAAGAATGTAAACTGAGGGCTTGGGAGATGGCTCAGTTGATAAAGTTCTTCCCGTGAAAGTATGAGGACCTGAATGTGATCTCCAGAACCCATGCAGAAATGGCCAGCCATAGGATTGTGTGCTTGCTTGTAATTCCAGTGCTGGGGAGGTGGAGACAACCGGATCCTAGAAGCTTGCATGGAGCCTTGTCTACCAGGCAAAGTCTAGCTACAGAGAGACTCAGTTTTAAAAAAAAAGATGGGAGATACCTATGTATCTATTCTATAATCTCCCTAAGATGTGTGTGTGTGTGTGTGTGTGTGTGTCTGTGTCTGTGTGTGTGTGAGAGAGAGAGAGACAGACAGACAGACAAGACAGAAATAGACAGACATACATAGAGAAAGAGAAGGAAAAAGTGGACAGTGCATTTTTGTCCTTAGGCCATATGCACATGCATGGAAATAGGTATAAGCACATGTATGCACACGCTCGTGTGCATGCATGCGCGTGCACATGTGCGAGAGTACACACACACACACACACACACACACACACACACACACACACACACACACACACACACAATATACAAGCAGGCAGTCACTTCAGGAAAGTCTGGAGTTACTTGGATATTCCACTGAGTATGACCGAATGGTCCAGCCACCTTACTTCTGGGTATGTATACCTCAGAAGGGAAAGTGTGGCTGCCACGAACTGTGAACACATGTCCATGGCAGTGTTGCTCCTCCAAGTCACAAAGTGTGTCCCAGATGCCCATCAAAATGCAGTGTGCACACTCTGCAATGGGACGAAAGCAAGGCCTTTGTCAAGGATAAACACCAAGAGATACTCTGCTGAGAAGTCACAGAAAATCACATGTTGCATGATTCTAGTTTTAGGACATTTTCAGAATAAGCTAATCTGAAGAAAAAGAAAGTGTGTGTGTGTGTGTGTGTGGGGGGTTATTGGGATGAGGCAAGTGTGAGAAGCTGTGACTGCCAAGCAGAACCTTTTACTGGGGTGACAAATGTTCTGAAGCCAGTTTGTAGTAATGGTTACTGGCCTCTAGGATGTACAAAAAGCCATCTAAGTTCAGGTTTTATATGGCTCTGATATGCGACTTTTGCTTCAATAAAATTATTTAAACTAAAAGTATTCTTGATCATGACTGTTAAAAAAACGTTTTTAACTTTTTAAAAGAAAGTTGTTCTGCAGGAGTCTGTCAGAGCAGAATGAGTATTCAGGCTAACCCTATTCCACAGTGGCTCCTTGTCACATTGAAGTGGGCATAGTGTACATGTTTAAAGGTACTTTTAAGTCAACACAAAGCAAACCGTTCAGCAAGTTTATTAATTTGGCTGATTTCACTGAGTGTACTGTAGGTCCTGCCAAGCCTTGTCTGAGAACAGAGACCAGAAGCACCGATGTATCAAGCATCCACCAGTGTTGCTATTTTAGACATGGTTTTAGCCTGTGATTACACAGTGGCTTGATTAAAACTAGAAAGGAAGGCAGTGATGGTGGGGAGGAGGAGGAGCAGAGATTTGAAGATGTGCAGCATTCTGTTGTAAACACTGTGCTTGTCTAGCATGAATGAAACCAGCGTTCAATCACCAGCACCCAAAAACCGCACACATGGTGGCATACACCTGCAGTTTTAGCAGTGAGGAGATGGAGGCAGGGGTACCAGAAATTCAAACTTCCCTCAGCTCTACAGTCCCCCATGAGAGCTTGATTTTTTAAAACTGGCATTTGAAAAATGAAGCAAAAGCATAAAGAAAACATAATATGATGTCAAAACAGGACCCTATGATGTGTCTTTGAGTAAAGTTTTACACAGCAGCACGAAGTGGAGAGAAACATTCTCAACTTCATACACAGAGGACTCATTTCCCCAGTTAATAGAGCTTGGAACATTGGAGCAGTAAAGGCCTCTTCAATGTGAGAGGAAGATGCAACCACATGTTCAAAAATAAATGCAGAAATGTATATCCAAGATCTCACTTAACTCAGTGATGGAGAAGCAAGATTCACAACTGGCTCTGAGACTCCCAAAGCCACCACATAAGCGAAGAACAGAATTCTAAAATGAAATTATAAATAGGTGAATTAAGTCTATCACTAAGCAATAATCAATACATGTACACAAAACAGTCTGCTTTTCTATGGGCAGGAGTAATCATTTTCTATAATTCAGTATGAAGTAGCTCAATGACAGGAAGAGGCACAGATAACCTGGTGGCTGAGGACAGGATGGCAGGAGTCCTCATTCACCCATTTAAAAGCCAATCTTCTGCCTGAGAGATGGCTCAGCAGTAAAGAGCACACACTGCTCTTGAAGAGGGCTGCTCTTGGCTCCCTATAAACCCACATCAGGTGACTTATAACTACCTGCAACTCTAGCTCCAGGGAATCTGACACCTCTGGCCTCTGAAGCCACCTACATTCATGTGCACACTCACACATGCAAACACAATGATCTGAGTTTTGTCCCTGGAACCCACATAGGAGGAAGGAGAAAGCTGACTCCATAGATATCCTCTGGCCTCCACAAGCTTGCTGTGGTAAGCACACGCACACACACACACACACACACACACACACTAAAATAAAAAATAAATTACAAATTAAAAAAATAGAGCTAGTTAGGCATTCTACCACTAAGGGTGTGACCTCTAGCACTGCAAAAAGGCAAAAGGAAAAAAATCCAATCACAATTTCCTGAGAAGTTCAAGGGATGTGAAGCCACATTCCATGGGGAAAACATGCTGGCCTAATACATGGTTTCAATATACAACAATTCTTAGAATAATAAAAATGCAAATTAAAGAGCACCAATAACATTCCTCATATGCTATACTGGTGAAATTTTTTTAAAAAGACAATGCTTTTTAGGGAGTTTTGATGCTTTTGTTGGTGTTGGTGAAGATGAAATGTGAAACATGTAGGAATGACAGATGAGTTTATCATTTATCAGTCTCATGTCGGGAAACCTATTGATCCTATGTGCTTACCACACAAGAAACGAACAATGTGATGCCATAACAAAAGAAAGATGTTCAAAACTGCAGGGTGCCTAAAAAGACTTTGTGCCACCAATAGAGAGCATGAAAAATCTAGACAATATCATATTATTCTATCACATGGGTTGTGGGGAGGGGGTAAAAATGTAGCTCCATAATTCGTTTGTATTCACAAACACTGGAAAGATACACCAGAGGTAATATACATGGTTAACCAATACACAAAGTTCTTGGTGACTGCTTCACAGTCACCACATTTGAACCAAGTGACTTGGTTCCTATTGAAAATCTTATTCTTTGTACAAAATGATGTCTTTCCCTTAGCAGCCCACATGTACACACAGCTGTTTACCACACCAAGTAATGGAAATATATTTGTTTCTCTCTTCAAGTGTGTCATTTCTACCCTAGAGGTCTCTCTCTACACGTACATAGTGCTTTGCTTGCCCCAGTTAACTTTCAATCTCAGCAATACTTTGTGGCCTTGGTGTTTGTGAACTGTCCCCTGCTATACAGAGGAGACTGTAAGGAGGAAAAACCACCACCACTACCACTATCCACCCCTGGAAAACCAGAGGGGCTGCCTCCAGAGTGTTCTCAGTCACATCTAAGGAGGTCTTTCTGTGGAAATCCATCCCTAAGTCATGTTTTAGATAATTGCACAAACCTTCCTGATGCCAATGCCCAAATATTTGATGCAAGCTTCAGGCAGGTCAGACGGAGGGTTTAATTATCCACACTGCAGAGAATCACAGCATCCTTTCAAGTTGCTTCTCAACAGCATTCTTAATCACTTTAAACATGGAGGGATGTCTCTTTGCCTCTGCTGATGGACTACTGAGCAGAAATTAAGACGGAGCAGGTCTGAACTATCATATGGGGAAATAGAATTGACAATTTGGGGCAATCTATTATTATCAGGAAATGTGAGGGCTGGCTTATTATCCTTTCAATGTACCGCAGTCCTGCATTTCTAAATGAAGAAATAAGGGCTAGTAGGTACAAGAGGGGACTTGGTGCTGCTGTACTAGATACACCAACCCTCCAGGACCAACTTTCACTCATCTTTACACAGAAGCTTAGCCAGCCCCACACTGTACACAGGGGCTCTTCGGATATTCTATGCATTAACCTGTTGAAACAAAAATGTCATGTCTGTGGGTCTGGGGACATGACTTGATTGGTCAAATGCTTTCCAGGAAAGGTTAAGATTCTACATTAGATCCACAGCACCCACATACAGAGCCAGCTGTACCTGTAATCCCAGTACTAGGCAGGCAGAGACAAGAAGATCCCAGAAAGATAGACACTCTGATTCAAAAGTAAGGTGAGTGACTGAGCAAGACCACTAACGTAACCCCTGCTCCCCCACACATATAAATAAACATATCCACACAAATTTGTGTCCTCTCTGTTCATCCTGGTGCTTCTGGAGGTTTTCTATGGGGAGCCCAGTTTGCACAGCTTCCTCACATACTAAAACTCTTCAAAGTTAGGGATCTAGGGAGAATAGCATTTTCTGAGCTGTCCCAAATATGCTGAAAAAGTGTCAAGTTGTGGACAAGTTGCCTCAGCAGGTCCAGATGGTAACTCAAAGTACATTCACCGAACCTAGAGCTAAGAACTTAAAAAAAAACAAAAACAAAAACAAAACAATAGCTTCTCACTTTTTTAAAACAGAGCTAGCACAGGCTGGCCTTGAAATTACTTCATAGCCAAGGATGACCTTGAATTTCTGCTCCTCCTGCTTCTACCTCTTGAGTGTCTGGATTACAGGTGTGCACTAATATGACTGGTGTAAAAGCATTTGTACAATGAGCCCTGGGTACAACTGAAGTCATACTGGCTACAGGGAAGGGGTGATGGAGCACAGGAGGGAAACCGCATAGAAATGCCAGTCACAGGAGAAGCACCTTTGTTCCCAGGTTCTTTTAAGTCACAATTCTGGTTTACCAATCAGGAATATCAAATAATCTCTTGGGCTTGGCCACAGCTGTCTTTACTTCTGTTCTCTAACTCCTGTCATAAAATCAGGGTATAATTTCTTCACATCAGTAGTTGGTAAGAGGTTAATAGAGTGAGCCAGCACTTTGACACATTTGGTTAGATGGGTCATTTGATTACTCCCCTTGGGAGACACCTAAATGTGTACACTTCTCTCACACACAGTGGGGCATGGAGGTAAAAGAACGTATGTTTCTTCCCATCCTATCCTTGTAACCAGGCTTCCTGGGGTATGTTATCTGCTTGCCTCTCCATTCTTAGATTGCCTCTAGGATAAACCCTGGTGAAACAGGTACCATCTTCAGTAAGTTCAAGGCATTCACCATCATCTCTGAGGCAGCAAGAGGAGCCTGACCCCTTTATATTTCTACTGTTTCTACTTGGAAAGCCATATCTCAGTGAAAATGACCTAGCCATTGTCTGGCAGAGGTCAGATTCAAGGTCATTTAGTCCTGTTTCAAGGGAAAGAACCAAGATGGAGTGTACTGTGGGGAACAGAGTTAAGATACGACACAAGTCCTCAATCCAGTCAGGTAAACTGACCTTGTCCATCATGGAAAGACATCAAAGTATTGGTTGTGTGTTCCCTGGTTTTTGCTCACATAATCAACCTGAAAGACAAAACAAACAAACAAACAAAAACGAGTGTAAGGCAGCCACTTAGTAGACCCACCTTTGCTCCTAGGAAACGAGAATTCTGACATCTCTGATGCTGCAAAGATAACCCAGGACCTTGGAAAAGGTCATATAGGTTTCCACCAAGACATTCTAGCATAAGATAGAAAACAATGTTTAGTATCTGGGAAGGATCAGTAATCAAAAGGTTTACCTATACATCTATAGCAAGCTACAGTAAACATCACAGTCCATTTGTAGCTAAGGAATGTTTCCTTCACCCCAGAACTTCTCCCATAGAACGTCACCCCACTATTTCCATGAAGGTAGACAGACTGCTGGATCTCATCATACTGAGGTGTCACAGGGGATTCCTAGGATGGAATAATTGGTCAGTAACTAAAGTGCTACAGAACACATCTCAGGACTTCAGCCTTGTATTAGAGTACTAAAGTGTGCAGGTCACCACACTAAGACATGCTATTTGTATACACATATATGCACAAACATAAGTACATCTGCTGGATCTGAAGCAGCCTCCATGGGTACAGTTCTTATGGTTACCTGGTTTGTATTTGCCAGTTGTTATCAGAGTGGCCATCTGAGAAACCTGTGTCCCTGTAGAAGTACCCCTGTCTTGCAAGAGTCTTTCATCTTGATGCTGCCAGGCAGGTCTTATACCTTTTAAATACTCAAAGCCTCATGAGCCTTTGCCATGCCTGATATAACCTGGGCATAGGCAAGTAGAACTCTTAACACAAAGGCTTTAGGTTAACCTGGGGCTCTATGCAGGTGCATCTAAGATCTGATTCTGTGACTAAGCCCTGACTTCTGAGTGGAAGCCTGATGTCCAACTTAGCTGTCATTCTTCAGTACATATCCACCTTGATTTGTGACACAGGGTCTCTCCTTGGCCTGGAACTCAGAGGTTAGGCTGGTCAGTGAGCCTCAGGCGTCCTTCTGCTTCCCCAGTGCTAGGCTTAAAAGCACATGTCATCATGCTCTTCTTTAATGTGATTTGTGTGTATGATGTATATAGGGAGGGTGTACCATGTGTGCCTGTGGAGGCCAAAGAACAACTTTGTGGAGCTGGTTCTTTCCTCCCATTTGTACGTGAGTTCCAGGAATCAAACTCAGATTGCCAGGCTGTGTGGCAACCACTTAACCAGCTAAGCAATTTCCCTAAGCTCAAGCTGACCTTTTTATAATTATCAGGCTATAAAGTCAAGGCTTTCCCAGACAAAACTGTTAAGACCCCTAGGACCTTAACCAAAAGATAGAACCTTTGGTTATTAAACAAGTAAAGACAGTTTCAATGAGAGAGAATAAGCATCCAGTGGCCTGTCCAGACATGCCAAGTTCCCCTGTGAAACAACAAATAGAAGGGTTCACACACAGGACATATGCTTACTATCTGTCCCAAAGAGTTACCAATAATCTGTACACTTGCAGCAAAATGTGAACAAATATATTCAGATATATTTAAAAGAATAAAAAAAAAAAAACATTTCACAAAACATTTGTTGCCATAGGAACTGCTGTTAACTAGAAATGCCTACATCAAGATTTACACATCGATCAGAGCAGGATCATCTGCACTAAGTTATGCAACAAATCATGTAAACAGAATCAGATACATTTCCCAGCAGGAGTCACCTCCTTCTTCACATGGAAGCGGTCTGTCCCAAACATTTTTTTTCCTAGGGTACCAATTAAGAAACTGCTATTTTCAGAGCAACAAAAATAAAAGCTTTTATTTGTTCATTTGAATATAAAACAGGCGTTATCACAGATGTACAAAGCGTACTGGTGGTTGAACATACAAGAAGGTTGCTATCCTTTGCACATAAAAATTTTGTTTGAAACTGTGATTGGTTGAGTACATGAGTTCTCTCTAACCAGTCACCACACTCTGAAATAACGCTGCTAACATTCAACTGATAAAGGGACCGTCCCCTTGGGTAAAGTGTCAAGCAGGGTTAAATATATATAATAAACAAGCACCATGAGGAATCTGCTCCTGTTTGATTAGATCTGTGTCTCAATGTTCATTGTGTACCCTCTTTTTGTGCAAGTTGATTACACGGTTTTGGCTGACTCCAAAAGCACATGGTCACAAGACAAAATTTTTTTTTTTTTAAAAAAAAACATTCTCATGAATGATTTATCTACAGTACAATTTCTAATACACAACGATCCTCCTTTATTGCTGAAACTGGTGGTACTTAAGCGTCTCCTTTCCTTTTTCTTGCACAATGAAGCCTCCAACCCAGTCCACCAACTCTTTCAAACCTAAAGTCTAATGTCACAGAAGACAGGATGCAGAAGAGACCTGCTGTGAACGGCTTGTGCAACAGTACTGCAGCCTTCGCCCTCCTCGGGTGTGAAGCTGATATGGTGAAAGAGTGTGTTTTGAGTGACATCTAAATTTGCTTTGCTTCCTCACATTAGCTAGATGGAAGATTTTCTGCACACTGCAATGATATTTATCTATCAGTATCCTATCTGAAATGTTAAACCAAGTTCCCTTTAAGAGAGGGAGAGAGAGAGACAGACAGAGAGAGAGAGAGAGAGAGAGAGAGAGAGAGAGAGAGAGAGAGAGAGAGAGTGTGTGCATTCCTATGAGGGTATGTATACATCTGTCAAGAAAATGTTTTCCTGTATGTGGCAGAGATTTTTCCCCCTTAGTAACCTGCAGACTGTAGGAATGTGTATTTGAAACATGTATAAACACATAGCAATGAGCAAACAATATTTGAAAAATCAAATGTTTCATGGAGATGGAAGAATGATTTGCATATACAAATTTTTTAAAAAATGTGCCACTTTAAAAACAAAACAGCCTTAGATCTTAGAAGTCAAACAAAACTCTCTTTCAAACAAAACTGCATGTAATGAAGGCAAAGACATTGCCCATAATGCAATCAAGAACCTCATTTCTGCCCAGCAACAATTTTAGTCAGGATTATTTAGTCCTGGGAGCCACTGCAGGAGCATACTGTGGCAATTACAAAATAGACCCCTTGCATTGCTGATATATCCCTTTTGGCTGGATGCAGACAGGCCAGATCAACTGAGGGATACAGTGGCTGAGCTGTAGGTACACATAACCAGGGATCAGTTCATCAATAGTTAGTACAAGGATGAAGGTGGCAGAACTCCTTGCTTCAACCAGAGCTCTGTTTTGAATCCCTGGAACAGTTGGCTACGTAGGGCCAAGTTAGGAAGCTCTCAGGACTAGTGGGTCAGAGTTAGAAGGGTCTATAGTCTCAGGAAGATATCACACATAGTTTTCCCCTCAAAGCTGTTCTGGACACTTATCTGCTCACAGTGGCCACTGGAAGGGGTAAATGAGTGATACCTGGTACAAATTACCACAGGGTATCATTCTTTTCTTACAAACCAAAAAAAAAAAATTTTTAAAGTGACACACACAGACACACACACACACACACACACACACACACACACACACACACACACACACACACATGCTAAAATAAAATAGACATTATGCAACGAATTCTTGCAGCTGAGAAAACAGTGCTATTTGCCAACCTGGAGCCCCTCAATGTCATTGGCACATGCTGGCACAAAAGCATTCACTGTTCTCCTCACAGCAAAGGAAAAAATAGTGCATGTTAGCATTAAATCCCTTCACCATCTCAGAGACGGCGGTGACTCCACTTGCTGGTCTCTGGTCTAAAACAGGGTTACTGGCAACCTGCGATTGCTCGTAAACAGCCAAGTGTGTGTGAATACAGTGGAGGGCGCACCATGCAAGTGACAAGTTCTGCATTTAAACTTTAAAATCTCCTTTGTTCATTAGTGAATTTATATTTCATATATATATATTTGTTGTGATACTATCCACGCAAGATAATACAACACTTTTTTATATTAGCAAACATTACAAGACTTTAATATTCTTGAATGTTTTTTCTCTTTTATACTTCTAAAGAGATCAAAATAAATTAAACATTTTGTACATAATTACATATTGAGGAAGTTAACTTATTTTTATCTTTTTAGTTTAGTACAAAGATATCTGCAAGATAGTTGCCGAAATACCTTATTTATAATCGCTTCTTGTTCTATGTTAACTTCAAAGGCCATAAACTGGCCTCTGCTTCTTCAGCATATCTCTGACAAAGAAAGCTGCTAAAATCTAATTGGAAGGTGCTACCTGGAAGGTTCTCGTACCTCAGTAAACTCTCCTAGAAGGGTGAGATCTATCGATGGCTTAAATTAGTAACAGATCCATGTCATTAAGATTCCATGACACATTAAAACAGAGAAAACAATTCTTTGTCACACTACATAAATTGTTTAAAAGAACCCATTTGGAGGGTAGAATATTCTTTTTAATTGCTATTTTGGCTTAACAAAATACCACATTTACGAAGAGAGCACTTCTTATCCAATAATTAAAAAAAGAAATAAAGAAAAGAAAGTTCTTAAAATGAGCTTTTCCAGCAAACTGAAGGCAGTGATCCAAAGTCCTTCTGAGCAAAATCCAGCGTAAATTCACATTTCATCTCCCTGCCAGGTGACTGCTCCTAGAAGTCTTTCCCCAACCCCACCACACCAGGCTCCTCCTTCGAGTGTGGCTGAGTGTCTGCATGTCTCTGTGGACACTGAGAAAAAAAATGGTCACATCCGTAGAAAAGTCTGTGGAAGCCAAAGTGACGAGACTACATATTATAGGCCACGTAGATGGGATCCAGCTGGTCTGCCAAGAACCCGTCTCGCAGGTGCATCCGTTGTTTCTCTCCCCGGGAGTTGATGGGGATGACACCGATGTCCACCACGACCACCACTCCTACAATCAGGTAATGCTCTTCCAGGACCACATTGGTCACCAAGGGAACCAAGTCCAATGCTTCCTGCTCTGACCCATCAAGTTCAACCACAACCACTAACAGGTTTGTCCATGTAAAGACAGCACTAGAAGACAGAGAAGAAAACCACCATCATTGGGAGAGTCTTTTACATAATTATAGTACTTTATGTTTCTGTTCACACTGGCCTGAGTGATCCCACCCATCTCCTCAGACTGGCACATCCCTCTGAGCTGTGCCAGGATATTGTCTTCCCGGCCACAACATACCTTTTTGAATTTTCTCCTGGCCTTCTCTCATGGTGGCTCCTACGTGTTATATTATGTTTTCTGTATTCTGCTTCTATGGGTCACTTCTGCTTCCTTAAGGGAGTCTGGGTTCCAGTTCTGCTGCTTTACAGCTGCCTGAGGTGTGATTCCCCCACCACTTTCATCAGCCTCCCAACTCAGCCTCCCATCCTCTCTTTCAGGCGCCCGGCTCTACTGCTGCAGGAGTTTGAGTAGCAGCAGGTAGCACCCTCAGTCCAGGGCTCCCACTTTCCAGCCCTTGGGCTCAATATGGTACATGGCTCAATGTGTGTGAGCAAGATGACACCAGTAGAGGGTATAGAAGTGCTAGGATGCTTCTGCTTGTTCTGATGTAGCACTGGCATTGCCAGGCTAGAGATGTGCCTAAGCTAGCACCAAGGGATAAGACACATGTAGGGCAGAGCCATTGGGCATATTACCAGCCAAATAGATGGCTGATCACCCATAGACATGTGAGCATGACTAGTAGTTCTGTCTCAGAGTACTGAGTTTGAAGATGACAGTAACATAGCAGCAATTAACTCATGCAGCAGGTATTTATTTGGTGGAAGAGTCTCCTGAGTATGGAGTCTACTTAATTACTGGAAGCTTAAGCCCAGTGCTTTACTCTTTTAAATTCCATTACCCTTGTAACACTGGCTTTTAGGATTGGTATGCACAAGGTCTGCTTGGCTACAAGAATCAGAATGCTGAAGGATGGAAGGAACTATATGGATAAGCCAGAAAGTTCCTGGTAGGGAGGGGGACACATGAAGAAGGGCACCAGATTTAGACTGTCTAACAATTCCTATCCTAGTTTGAGATGGGATGAACTTCCTACAAGCATGAGACTAAGTCTACTAGAAAATAGTGCAAATAATTATTCAGTATCATTAATGTGCATGTATTATGCTAAAAGGGAGAGCTGCAGAGAATATTAAGCAGGGTTGCCTTGAGACACATGTACCGAGGTACCAGAGATCAGTTGTGAAAATGGTTTTCAAAATGTGCTGACATTTAATTCTCTTAATTTGAGTCCCTGTGACATTGAAATGCTGGTTTGCATGACCTTTAAGATCACATACATCTCCCAGACACCTTGGATTAAATGGTATTATGGCATCTGAAATATATGCCACTGTCAGCTCAGCCATCCACAGTGAATGGAAGTCAAGGTGAGCTTTGTCAGGCAGAGTGTGATGGGGATTGGAGACTTCCAACCATCACAGCTTTCTCAGGAGCTGTGTCAACACAGCGAGGCCCCTGTTAAGAAATGAATTTAGTTGGCTTGAATTTGGCAACATGGAGGTGGTTTTGTCTTTGACATGGGATTTCTCAAGTGGCAGGCAACCTAGAGGACATGATGGGGTGGAGACACATGGAGAAGACCAGCAGGACCAGCAGAATCAGGGGAAGACATCTGTGACTGAACAATTCCCAAAGTCTGGAGTCCATCAGAACCAAATCCCCTGATTCATCGGTTTCCTTCCTCTGGGATTTCTACAAGAACAGGTGAATTGGAGACCTTGACTGACCACCTCAGGTTAGATTTAGCTCAGAAGCCACATAGTAGGTAATCACAGTAATGCTCAGGACAAAAATCCAGAGGGAGGCCCCTCAGCATACATCTTGAGGGCGATGATACAGTCAATTAAACTAAGGCTGCACCTGAGATTTATACCACAAAATGAGGTCAGCCCCGGGCCTATGTCTTGAGTATCAAGGGTTTATACTGCTTTTGCATTTCTGTCATCTATCCACAGTTAAGGAGGAAATTCTGAAACTGGAGGCCTTGTTCTTTTTTTGTTTTTGTGGTGTTAAACACCTAATCCAAGGATTTGGGCATGCCAGGCAAGTATGCTAACAAAAGCCCTGGAGGCCTGTGTTGGTGAGGATCTAGGGCAGTGTGACTACAGAACAACTCATACATATACAAACAAGGTTCTTTTCCAAGAGCTCCACAGTCAGACTCAGGACTGTGGCAAAACACTTGCCTAGCATGTAGGAGACACTGGTTCAAAGTCCGGCACAACAACAACAACAACAACAACAACAAAAACCAAGTAAATAATATACCTGTATTATTCAGATTCAATAAATGGCAATTAAGTCTGAGCCTAATTTTGGAAATCCATTAGAAGAATGAACAATCTCAGAACCAAGGTTTGGAAATTACTCAAAGCTATTCTTGCACCTGTTTCCTTTACTGGTTGTACCTCAAGACTGAGATTGGTCACATCAGGCTCTCTGCCAGAAGGGGGTATAGTGCCTTAGTGAGTAAACACCTTGATTGTCATCAAGTGAGTGAATAAACCTACACTCAAAAGCATGGAGTCACTTTTCATTCCTAAACACAGCATGAAAGTTTCAAGCAAGTCTGACTGCCATTAGCAGAGACTGATAAATTGCTCTAGTATCCTTGCTTCTCCCAAACACTGGGAGCAGAAGTGAGCTCATGAGTGGAGGTCCTTCTGTTTGTCAATGGCACTTTGCAAATATATGGAATGGACTTGGACAAAAGACAGATGTATGCCTCATGGAAGGATAAGAACTTACAACCGCACCCTTGGGTCACTGTGTGCAAGGCCACTGTGTGCAGGACCTTGTGGCTTGGGCTTTGGTTTAATTGAAGCAGTTCTTACCTGGTAGACATATTTAATGAGGCTGGGCCAAAATAATGCCTCCCCTCATGTTTTCTTTTCCAATGGAAGTACAATGCTTCTTATTAACAAGTCTCAGTAAAATGCATGTTTTGTCTCTTTGCTTTGTTTTCTTGTTTAAATTTGTGAAAACATGATACAGATGAGTAAAACAAATGTCACATCTACGTAATTGCAGACAATAACAACTTGGCTTCCTGGAAACACTGTTCAGGCTAAAACTGTGGCTTCTGGTCAGCTGGGATGTCCTAACAGAGTAGGTTCTTTCCTGTATTGTCCTTAGCCTTGAGGAAGGCTCACCTTGAAGAAATACTGCATCCTTCCCAGTGCCATATCATAGGCATATCTCCTGTGATCAATAACTAGGCTCCTGACTTCAGAACAGACAATGCCCTCCCATCCTCTTACCATTCTGTGACACTTTTGTGGGCTCTGATGACTGAAGTCTCGATATCTATTGGGTGGTACCTCATGCCTCGCAGCTCCATGGCTTCATCCAGTGCCCCCACTACATAGAGAGCATCATGGCGCTCTGTTGGAGAAGAAACCAAGTACCAATCAAGACCTTTGCTTTATTGTTCTGTTGTTGTTTTGAAGAACACCCCCCCCCCAGTGACACAGACAAGCAAGGAAAGGAGATCCATATCTAGGGATGGGTGGCTCCTTTCTCCTGGGGAGTGTCAGCTGCCTCAGGCTCAGGCATTCTCTCTTATCTTCCCAGGCTGGATGCCTAGCCACTAGGCTCTCAGTTTTTTTTATTTTATTCTTCTTAGACATTTGCATGTATGTGTGCATGGGAAGGCCATAGGTCAATGCTAAGTGTTTCCCTCTATTGAGCTCCACATCATTTTATGACATAGGAACTCCTATTGAACCTGGATCTCAGTAATTCAACTAGGCTGGCTGGCTAGCAAGCCCTAGGTATCCTTTTTAGCATTCCTAGTATTAAAGTCATATCTGGCTTTTCTTGGACATTTTATATGAATGTATATTAGTTATATAAAATAGTAAGTTTCATTATAATGCTTTCATACAGGTATACAGCATGCCTCTCCATCACCCTCTTACTCTTTTTCACTTTTCATCCTATCCTGTCTAATTTCTGAACCTGTCCACTGGGGATAAGCCAATCTTCTTTTGGACCAGCTTCTACCATCAGACACAAGATCACAAGTGATCAAAGGACTAAGTTAACACCAGTTAACACTTAATAGCCTAAGCTTTGTGAGGTGGAACTCATTTGCAAGAGTCTAAGGGCATTACCTGTTCAAAGGCATAAAGGTCATAGTTCAGCCCAAATGTACCTAGTTCCCTCAACTCAATTACAGGAGGTCCTCGGTGTGTTGATCTCATATAAATGGGAGGGAAAGCGGTTACTGGTTATGTTCATGAATGAAGATTTCTTCAGTCCACGTAGCCCTAGTGTGTGTGTGTGTGTGTGTGTGTGTGTGTGTGTGTGTGTGTGTGTGTGTGTGTTGCATGAACATGCATATGCCTATGCCTATGGAGAGGGGAGGCTGGCACCAGGTGTCTTCCTCAATTGTTCTCCATCTCCTATACTGAGGCAGGATCTCTCACTTGAACTCAAACCTTGCCAAATAGACTAGTTTAGCTAGTAAGATTGCTCCAAAGATCCCATATGACTCCTGTGAGTTGAGATTTCAGGCAGGCTGCAATGCCTTCCTAACATTTATGCTGGTTCTGGAGATCAAATTCTGATTTTCACCTTCTGAGCCATCTCCTCCAGCCCCACAAGACTTACTTTTATCCTGCAGAAAAACCACATAATAATGAAAATGTGGTCAGCCTTATCTTTGCTTAAAAACAAGAACTCTATCCTTAATTTTTAAGTGGGTAATAAGTATGTCAGGGAAATTTTGAAAAAAAAATGATTAACATGAAGTAACAGCACATAAACCTTTCTAATATAAACAGAGAAGCAAGATGGAGACCACTACTTACTTGCTTCTGCTTATGGAAAAGCTTTGTTTCCTTACTTGGTGTATGGGTTCATGCCATCATCCAGGGACCAGTGAGGTGAAGACAGTAACTATATTCTGCTGCCCTGTTCCCCAGGGCTCAAGTGGGAAGGATTCTACATGTTTTCCTTGAGGCATGCAAACTGATACCACCTTTTACAACTCTGAACATTACATCCTTGATTAAATGAACCCATGGCTATTCATCATGGAACTGCCACACTGGCATGTTCTATTTCCCTAAATGCAGCCCAGGTTAACAGCTGTGTCAGGTGACTTAGGAGGCCTCAGCAGAGTCTAGATTCTCATCTGCCCAGGATTTTGGTCTCATCACGATTCTAGAAATACATGGTAAAACAGGCTTCTTCTATTTTTATCTGGAGTAGAGAGGTAAGAAAGGATCATGAAATAAGCAAAGGGTGACTATTCAGGTCAGTTTTTTTTGTGTGTGTGCTTGTGGGTGCACCTGCACGTGTCAACACAAGGTATCTCCCCCCTCAATTGTTCTTCACTTTACTTGTTAAGACAGGTCTCTGACTGAACCTGAAGCTCACCACTTTGGCTAGATTGGCTGGCCTGTGAGCTCTAGGGATATACTCTTTTGTCTTCCTTGTTCTGAGATTACAGGTATGTGTGGCTACACCTGAGTTTTTACATGAGCACTAGGGATCTGAACTCAGATACCTGCAAATCAAGTATTTACCATCTGAATTATCTCCCCAGCTCCTAATATTAAAATTAGTATCTCTCTCTCTCTCTCTCTCTCTCTCTCTCTCTCTCTCTCTCTGTCTCTGTCTATCTCTCTCTCGCTTCCTCTCATGCCCGCACACACACACACACACACACACACACACACACACACACACACACACACACACAGAGAGAGAGAGAGAGAGAGAGAGAGAGAGAGAGAGAGAGAGAGAGAGAGATATGAGCCTAAGGCATGAACTTTGACACTGAACTATCCCCTAGGCTTGTGAGTATGCTTTGGTATCTTGGCTTCATGAAATACCACAGTATGGCTCTTCACATGGAGGCACAGCCAGTCAGCAACAAAGTATACCACTATTAGACACAGGGTCATGTCCTAAACAATGGGAACAGGAAGGCCCAGTTGCTAGCCATCAGGGCCCAGAGCCTCAGGACTACTCCAGTCCAAATGTCATAGGAGTGGTTCTGGCAAGAACAGCATACAGCCCCTGGAACTTAAGAAGACACTCAGCACACTTCATCATAAGGAGTGCTGGGCTCAAGTTTAGCTTTACCTTTGCTCTTCGTTCTCAGAAAGACAAAGGAAGGGTATGGGGTATGCACAGCTCTGCCTACTGCATTTATATCTTACTTGCTTGTGTACACATCTTCCTGTGTATGCATTTGTACAGGTATGTGCTCATTCATGTATGTGTACATGAGCATGGAAGACAGAAATCAGCTTCAGAGATTTCTCTTGGTTGCTAGTTACCTTGTTTGTTGAGACAGGGTTTCTCACTGAACTTCTGTATAGGCTGGGCTGACTACCATGGCCCCACAGAGCTAACTTTTTAGCCCTAAGATTATAAGAAGCTCATACTTGAATTCTAGGGATTAAACTCAAGTCTTATATTTTTACATCGCAAACATACTTTACCAACTGTACTATCTACCCAGCCCCTATTTGTTTCTCTTTCAAGATTAGGCACTTTCAGATCAGTAGGGGCAAGCAGAGGTCCTGGTGTGGCTCTCAAAGCACAAGGTCATTTTCAGTGTTAGTCAAATTCAACTCCCATACAATGCATGTCTTCTTCCAGTCTGAACTCACCTCCATTTGCATCTGTGAGCTCAGTTCTCCGAAGGAAGCCCAGGTAGCCTGTTCGGGCCCAGATGGTCTGGGTATCTCCAAAACTCAACCGGGAATTGAAATGATCAGACTGGAGAGACTCATCTCCATAAATGGTAAAATAGCCACTGGCATTGTGGGCACTGTGGACCCATATCTATGGACAGAGAGAAACATCATTGTGCAAAAGCCACTCTGTGCACCCAGCCTTCTCCAGGGAAGAGAAGTTAATTGTCTCTACAAGTCAACAAGTTATTTTTCACAATGGCCAAGGTTTCCTTGGATCAGTCTAATACAAGGCAATGGTGGTTTTGCTTAGGTGTCTGGGGGGCAGGGATAGAGGGCGGTGAGTACAGACACCCATAAAGAGCTCTATAATAAAAGTACTGTGTAAGATATGTTACAGTCAAGCAACCAACTAAGCCATTCACCTGCTAAAATTATCATTAAAGCAGATTACTGGAAGATTTTAAAGTGAACACAATTGTATGAGTTTCTTTGTAGTTTTCTAATTATCATTTCTAAGAGCAACTGGAAAATGCTCAAAGCTTTAAGATTGCACTTTCCTTTTTTACTCGGCTACTATGCCTTTTGAAGCAGACTATGATAAAATAAAACAAAATACAACGAAGGGGCAGGCAAAGTCAACAGAAAGATAGGTGAATGTGGGGCCTGTGGTAGCACAGTTAAGTAGAGGTTGACACAGATTCAAAGTAATAGCTATGGATGACGTGGAACCACATGAAAGGTTCAGGGAAATTGTGTAGCCAACACAATTTCAAAGACATCTGTACAATATATTCATTGATGTTGGCATACAGAGCCAGACCCATGAGGAGGGTTTTGGGATTATACTGTTGGCAGCACAGGCATTCTGAGATTGGGTATTTCATTATATTGTTAACACTGAAACATGGCTGAGTACCCTGAAGAAAGAACTACATCTGTATTGTTTAACATTGTATCCCAAGAACCCAGAATAGTGCCTGGATCCTAGCAGACATTTACAAAGCACCCGCTGAAGTAATCAAAAGATAACATATAGATAAAAGAACAACATCAGATGAGGTAGAGGCAACTGCTTTCTGTGTCCAATATTTAGTATTTCCTTGCTGAGACAATTGTGACAGATTATATTGATTGACAACTTGAGAGGATCTAGAATCACTTTGGAGACACATCTCTGGGCGCATCTGTGAGGGATTATCTTGATTAGGTTAGCTGAGGTAGGAAATGTGAGCAGTTCCATTCATTAGGCTGCATTTTAGATTACATAAAAAGGAGAAACCCAGCTGGATACCATCATTCATCTGTCTATGCTCCTTGACTACAGACATAATGTGAGCAACTGCCTTGTGCTCTTGACATTATGACTTCCCTGCCATGATGGACCATACCCTGAGACCATAGCCAAAATAAACTCTTCCTTATTTTGCTTTTGTCACAGCAACAAGATAAGTTAACTAATATAGACAATGTCATATAATTCAGTCTTAACAGGGGGAAATGGGGGGTTGGAGAGATGGCTCAGAGGTTAAGAGGACCGACTGCTCTTCCTGAAGTCCTGAGTTTAATTCCCAGCAACCATATGGTGGCTCACGACCATCCGTTATGAGATCTGGTGCCCTCTTCTGGTGTGCAGATATACATGGAAGCAGAATGTTGTATACATAATAAATAAAATCTTTAAAAAGAAAAAAAGGAGGTGAATGGAAGCTTGCCATTTCTAACAACATGAGTGGGGGGCGAGTCAGAGCAAGATATATACCACCTATACGTCTCACCTATATGTGGACTCTAAAAGGTTTCACTCATAGAAAGCAGACAGCCAAACAGCTGTCACTGGTGCCTGAGGGTGGACAGGGATGGGGAAATGTTGGCTGAAGGGACTAGCCTTCATTTAGATGATGAATGACTTCTGTGAGCCAACACACAACACAAAGACTATGCTTTTTCAGCTTGAAATCTGGCAACAGAACTTAAATATTCTCACTACACACAGAAAAAGATAATTTTATGAGGTGACAGGTATACCAATTACCTTGAATGTAAATCATTTTACAATGTACGCAATCACTACTGCATCACAAATACTGTGTGTACAACTTGATTTATGTGTTTTATCTGCCAATTATGACTCAATCAAGTTGGAGTAAAGATGAAAATATCAACTTCCTGGCATCTCCAGTCCTGGTTGCCTTGGAAGGGGACAAAACTCTGCAGCACTTGATTAATCCAGTACAGATCAGTTTACATGATCACAATATTCAAACTCAGAGTCACAAAGTAGCCAGACAAGAAAAGAATGTGGAGAATACATAGAAATGGTCAGGACTTGATCATGAGTCATGTGTCTACCCACACGCTCTGTGGGAAAGTGTTCCTGTGATATTGTCCTGATCTGGTGACACATATGGTAGACGATGCAGGTATGATCACACAAAGACATTCTCAACCAGGCAGCCTAGGTATAGAAAGAATAACTGGAGACAAAGGTGTTATGGCTCTATACAGAGAGTCTGAGACATGGGGCTTGTCATTTCCTCATGTTCTCTAATTTCTCAGAGGAATCTTATCAGTGGAGAGAATAAGAGAAAGGACAAGGTGTATGTGACACTTGACCTCAACAAATGAGTAGCATCCGGGTCCAGCTGATGCCAGGGGAGAAAAACTTAGAGGCTAGGAAGCATAATGAAATATTTCTCTCCAGCCATACCTTGCCAACAGCATGGTGTGCACCAATTGACAGGGAACCACAGTGGGTGGGATTTCATCACAGTGCTATAAAGGACTACTGTTTGGTCTCTGATCTAAAACACATATCTAACTACTAGTTTGCTATTATGTGGGCTTCTGAGTTTTGTGGCCATCATGCTAGGTGAAGATCTGCTCACTCTGAAGCTTTCAATAATTTCCTGATGAAGGAGTTCTTAGGAATAAAGAAGGCTCATGAAAACACTCTCCAGAGTGAGTCTACAGAGGCTAAATTTGCTGTGCTTTTGGAATTCTCTGATGACAGTGTCTTCTGTGTCCTTCAAGAAATGCCACTCTATAATACTGAGCTCTGTGGGGATGACTGAAGCTAAAAGCACATCTTTAGCTCTTTCCTGGCCACCACGACTTGCCTCAAGTGAGCAGCATGAGCTGTGGATGACAGATCCACATGTCCCAGAAGACTTTTGTGGTGACATTTTGTTTATGATTTAACAAATAAAGCTTGCCCGAAGATCGGAGTGCAAAGCTAGCCACACTAGTTATCCACAGAGGTCAGGCAGTGATGGCACACACCTTTAAACCCAGCAGCCACACTGGTTAGCCATAGAGGCCAGACAGTGGTGCTACACACCTTAATCCCCGAACTTAGGAGACAGAAGTAGACAGATCTCCGTTAATTGAAGGCCATCTTGAGCTACACAAAAATGATCCAGTCTAAAAGAAAAAGAGCCCACACAAAGGTGATCTCAGCACTTTGGATCCCATGCCTTTAATCCCACCACTAGAGAGGAATATAGGGTGGGAGGAGACAGGAGCTCAGTACAGTTTGGTGAGGTTTGGTGGGAGACAGATGCAGTCTGAGGACAGGATCACCCTTTTGGTCTGTGCATTGGTAGAAGTGAGAATTCTCTAGTGGCTGGCCACTTTGCTTCTCTAATCTTCAGCTTTAACCCCAGTTGAATTTTTATTATTAAGAACAATTAGAATTTGAGCTACAGGCTTTCCATGACTCACCTCTCCAAGGTGGGAGTCTCCCAGTGGGCCTTTAGTTTCTGGATTGGCAATAATGATCCGGACCCCAGGAAGTATCTGTTTGAGAAAAGAGAGGAGACAATTTCTGATTGCCAATTATATCTCAAAGCTGATAAATGCCCAGATCTGACCATTTAAAAATGATTTCCAAAGCAAAATCCATGATAAATGATGCAACATTTCATATGGTCTGATGTGAAGAATAGGAATTTGCACACAATGATTTAACAGTCTGGCATGTAGGGATTAAGGAATGAGGCAGACCAGAGTCAACTCAAACTTGGGGAATTGCAGAGGGGAGTTTGAAGAGATATGTGTGGACCAAATATTTACCAAATGATCCTTGGTAAATAAATGTTTCAATAGATGCTTTTGTAGTGGGTAGAAGTAAAAGTTTGGTGGCTTCTGACCGGAACTTCTTTCTGTCCTGCTATCTACTCCTCTCCACTATGTTTGCATCTTGAGCTCCGAGCACCCATCCCTATAGGTGAACAACTTTTATTACAGACATTGACACTAAGTTCTTCCTTTCAATGTACATTGAACCTAGCAACATTCTACTGTAGCAAATAGCAAAGGGCTCAAAGGTCTACTCTAAAATCTCAAAAATAGCCTGCCTAAGTTTAGAAAACTTAACATTCTATAGTCAAGTTGAAGCAAAACACTCTGTGTTAGAAACTCATGACATCTTATAGCAGTCAGGTGTACCTGAAGGATGATGACCCTGGTATCTGTACTTAACAGTCCCTCAAATTGTGTTGGGATTGTGGTTACTATCTTTCCATCCTGAGAACCACTTCATGAAGGGACAGGCCTTGACAAAACAGACATACAGATTCTAAAAGGCCCACAGCAACATAAACTGCTCTTAGAAGTGTGTCAAGGGCCTGGGGAAATGGCTCAGTGAGTATGAGCACTTGCCCTGCAAGCATGTGGGCATGGGTTTAAATCCCCAGCATCCACATAAGAAGCTATGCATGGCCTTGTGTGCCCATAACAGCAGCACTGGGGATTAGAGACAGGTGGATCCCAAGAGCTCTATAGTTAATCAACCTAATCAAAAACATATGATGAACTTCTACTTAAGTGAAGACCCTGTCTGAAGACAATATGAAGGAGAGTGGGTAACAGAGGAAGGCACCCAACATCCTGCTCTGGCCTCTGCATTTGTGTGTGAACATGGGCATGTACACCACATATAAACCCATAAGTAAAGTTAACAATAGGATGGTGTCAAATGGAGAAAGGGTTGCAATTTAGGGCAAAAAGGGAAAAATATGACAGAAACTAAGCTAATAGTTGACCACTGAGAACCACTATCCACATACTTCTTAGTGTGATATCCTGATTTTTATTTAGAACACTAGGATAATAATCAACAGAATACTTCACAACCTTTGCTTCCATTAGGTATGAACAGGTGACTAAATAGTAGCCAATGGTATTTAGGTATAAGACAGTATGAGAATCTTCTCAATGTTTTAAAAGTCTTTCTTCTCCTGAGAGCAGGGACTGGCACTGGGAACATGGGACAGATAACTGAACTGGAACAATCATGTTAGAATCTAGGTACCCCTTAGGAAAGAGGCCATAGAGAGATAGGTAGCATCCAGGCTTCTAGTGGGATGAATGTAGCATAGGTTTGTTATTTAAAAAAGTAAACAAGGTTAAAACACTGTTATGGACTTTTTGTACACATAGCCAAACACAGCCAAACCATCCTGAAACATTATCTTCAAGAACGCTTTTTTCCCCCTGGGCTAATAAAGTGTCTCTGAGAACATATTTCTTGATACTTTAAAGCCTTACTCACCTTTATACTGGAATAGGACTTTAACACTTTTAATACTTACTTTTCCAGACTCCATCAGAGGTAAGCTGTGAGGAGATCCTCTTTCTACCAACCGGACTCTGTAAGTGGAAATACATATCACTCAGTGGGCTTTTGGACCACATCATTGTCTTTGGCCAATTTTAGTGTATGGTATGGGCTTGACAGTTTATCAAATAAGTTAGTTGTTCGTATTATCCCATGGCAAAAGTGGAAATTCCAGAGATGGCTACTGATACCAGAGTCAACAATGACCTGGCAAGGACAAATGGCAAGAACACATCTGCAATGACCACAGAGAAAGGAGATGGAGTCCAATTTGCCCCATCTGCAAAACAATTGAGTAAAGATGCCTCTTTACTCAAAGTGCCTCTGCTTTTAAAGGGGAAGGATGAGCATTCTTAAACATGCCAGGTGCCCCAGGCCATGAACTCTAGACCTATAGCTAGCAAAGCTCTGCTTGGGTATAGACAACATGTGAGGAAGGCAGTGCCTGTGGGCTCAGTAGCCACAAGTAGCCACTAAACTAAGAATGTCCAACCAAAGAAACAGTGACAACCCTCTCCAGAAGGGAAGAGTCTTTAGTTAGTGGTAACTTGGTCTGGAGAATTGCTGAGAAGGCTTTGGTTGGCCACCTCCAGAGCTGGTTCATTGCACTTCCCAGGGTTCTACCTTTCAGGCTCTGTGATCTTCACTATTCATTTCCTTCCTTACCAGTTAACCAAGGACTAGATTCCTTGTGCACTTACCTACAAGACAATTTTATGTGTGTTTGTGTATATGTATGAATGCGCGCGCGCGCGTGTGTGTGTGTGTGTGTGTGTGTGTGTGTGTGTAGGGAGGGGATTGGAGGTTAGAGGTCAACACCTTCTACTTTTTTAAATTTTTTTTTTGAGTCACAGAATTTTGTTGACCTGAAGCTTGCTAAGTAGGATAGCTGTCTCTGCCTTCTCAGAGCTGATATGTAAACATGTGCCACCCTGCCTGACTTTTTGACAATTTTAGTCACACAAAACAACAAGAAAGTAAGTGTTTGCCATTATTTGAACAGAAACACAAGGTGGGCCTGTGCCTTGGAAAAGAAAGAGCTGGGAGAAGATTTGAAGTCAGGGCACATCAGATCACAAGAGGTCTTCTCTTTTATGTGAGTTATCGCCACATCCTTCCAAGACACAGGATACAAAGGGCCCCATTCCTACACACTAATAAAGATGTAGCAAAGGCCATGGGAGGGGGAAAAACAAACAAACAAACAAACAAACAAACAAATCAGAAGAGGCAATGGAGCACACATCAAAGGGCTAATTTCTTGAACAAATGAAGGAATTTCACAATTACCAACAAGGTGATCTGTCATCACTGTCAACACCAGTGCCTTGCACAGTGACTCTCAACTCTGAGTTGAGACCTAGGGAAGACCTGAGCTCTGACTGATTCCCTCACCATGAGATTACTTACCCACACTGCCAGGCTACTCCGCAAGGCGAGGAGAATGAACTAAGTACATGATGTGCCCATTCAGGGCCTCTCTGAGTTATAAAGGTTGGTGACTGTTACTAATAACTACAAATTTAGAACTGATTTATAAGGCTAAATCCTCAATATATGACCAAGGAGAGGTGGCCTAGCTGGAGAGTAGGAAAGGGCTCCACATTCAGAACTAGGCTGAGGTCTGTTTAGAAGGAGCTCAGCCATGTCACTGGGGCTGCATGTTTCCACCAGTAGCAGCCTCCACCTTCCAAACATGCTTAGTGAAAAGTTTCTACACTCTGGTAAGCCTCTCCACTGATGCAGCAATCAAAATCAGACCAAATCAAACCGAATTAGAAAAGCCCATGCTTAATGGATACAACACTCCTGGATGGCCTTCCAATCCCCCCAGGAGACAGAACAGGTCATCATTTGGCAGGTTTTCTGAGATGCAGCAGGTTTTGGAGGGAGATAGGGGAGTGGGGCTTGGGTTGAACTTTCACCATAACATTCCAGACTCTTTAGATATATGGATGCCAGGAGCTGGAGCAAAGCTTTCACTATAACACTTAATACAAGGAATATTTGAAGAGGATGAGAAACGTGAACAATACATCTTTCATGATGCATCAAGAAAAGGGTTTGGAAGCAAATTCCCTGGAAGATTGAGGTTTACCTAAGGGATAGGAAATGGAAACTCATATCAAAATGCCCACAAGTGAGATTCTACAAAAGGCAATTGTCTTTCACTTTCTCCAGGGACAGTTATTTGATTTTCAAGTATATTACAGAGTACATTTGCAAGTTCTGGTTAATCAGAGAAATCACATGACATCACAATCCTGAGATCATATTCTAGGACCAATTCACAGTGAGTTAAAGACTTTCCCTGTCTGAAGAGACCCAATACTGAAATAAAGGAGGCAAATAAGCTAGCAATTAAGATGAAAAATAAAAAGTCTCATCTATCTCAATGCCAGTCACTTTAGCCAGAGGGACAATAAGGCCCCAGGGAACAGGTCAAGAATGGTATAAAATACAGAACAGTTTGTCCATGTACAATTGTTAGAACTGTCATTGTCAGAGGTCAGTGTACAGCAAATATGCATATGCTGTACCCATGGCCAATCTCTTATCTGCTAGAACCACAGGCTACAACATTGACCATAAACCAATCAATGTCTTGTGGTCAAGAAAGCAGACCCCAAATCTTCCCAGAGAATCCTGGAATGTACTTGGAAAAGTATGCAGGAACAAGGGCACATAAACCACAGAAGTACAGATTATTAGCATGTGCACACACATACACAGAATACCTGTGTGCATGTAACACAGATAATACTCCCAATACAACCAATGAGAAACACATATACACACACCCTTACACACATGAAACTCCTAATTTGCTTGTAATACATTCTTTACAATCATGGGCATACATATGTAGCCCATTGATAACATACTACCCAGATGCTCCTACATTTCCAACACACAATACCCTTGAGCACACATGAGCTTATGTGCACATATACAGCATGCCCACACCACACTACACATACACATATGCAAAACTCATGCCACTCACACAATGCACAACAGGGACCAAGCTAGCAAAAGGTCGCTGGCAAAACAAACACTGTCTTTGATTTTACCCTTGCTTCTCCTATCCTGCTGCTGACCACTGAGATGCCTTTCTCTCTGTCCACTGTTCTTGAAAACCTTCACACCCACCTATTCACTGGGCAGCAATTAGTCTAGAATCTATGCTTTTCTTTCATTCCTTCCTGCCTTCCTCCCAGGATGGTTCTCATGGAGCCCAGGCTGATCTCACACTTGTTATGTGGCTGGTTTTCTGGTCTTCCCACCTCTTCCCCAGTGCTGGATTACTGCATGTGCTACTATCTCCAGTTTATATAGTGCTAGGGATGGAACACAGGGTTTCTCACACGCTAAGTTAAGCAAGTACTCTACTAACTGAACTACACCCCCAGCCTGAGAATTCATACTGTTCTAACCACACTCTTTAATCATTACTTCAGTTTATAAGGCCTGATGAAAACAAACAAATCTCTACCCTAGACCTTTATAGTATACTGGGTTAAGATCTGACAGCCCATTAAAACTGTTTCTTAAAATGTCTGAGAAATATTTTTCTTTCCTAAAGATGTAACAATTCATGTGCTTAAGAAAACATCAAACTGAAAGAGATTAACTATGAACTCATTTTAAATAAATATACAGTAAATAATACCTTTAAAATTAATAACTTCCAAATCGATGCTGAATACTTTCCCTTGTATATGTGGGAACTAAATTTATTCTGGAAACTGGAGGAATATGTATCCTCATTTGTGAGGCAAAAATGTTCTCCATAGCAACCCTAACATTGGGGCTACAAGAATTAAATGGGTATTAAACACAGAGGCATAAAACCAAGCTGAAATGGCTAATGTGCCTATTTAATCACTTGTTTCCATAGGAAAGACCTACTGAGATCTTGAGCTTAGTCTCTGAGCTAGCTAGCACCTACCTGTCCTCTCTCCTTTCCCTTACAGTGCATAGCATACTGACAAACTAAGGTTTCCCAGGCTAATTAAGTGATAATTGGGCAGGTGTCTTGACACTCCCAAGTGAATGTTCCATTAAATCAATAGGTAAAGTAATTAATCCTTATGACAGATCCTCCCATAGCTGTAATGAGAAAACCCCCAGCCTACTTCCAGAACACCAGAAGAATGAAAGAATGACTTTTTTTTTTTTTTTTAGCAGCCTCCTATCTCACTATCTTCCAGCTATTGGCTTTGCATTTTCTCTGAGGGTAGCACAAGGTGCTGTGGATACAGATACTAGGTTTCTGTGCAGAAGGCTTACCTCACTACTGGAATCTCCACCCTCTCTCTGCCTAAGGACTCCCAGCATGTTTCAACCTACCTTAACAACCTCAGAGTTGTTTTCTTTCCTCCCCTCTCCCCAGCTATTACAGGTGCCTGCAAAGACTCATTTTATTGTGCCCATACTAAACATAGGGAAATTGAGGCCCCCAGAGTTCACACCCTGTTTCAGGGTCATAAGCAGGGAGAAGATCTGGACTTGGACCCCTCAGGTCTTGGAGCTCCTATGTCACAGGAGATGCAACACAAAGTATATTTTACATATGTCAATCAAGGTCAAAGACAATACTGAAGTTGTAAAACCTGGATATTATTTCCTTCTGGAAAGAGCTGGCTGCAATGTGGAGGAGACTCCATTTGAGCTGAGAATGATGGACTCAGAGAATGCAGATGAGGTGGGCAGTGTGTCTGGATGCCAGGAAGGTGGATCTCCACTGACAAGTGAAGGAAGGATGAAGATGATACTGAAATTTTATACAGTAAACCAAGGAAAAGGGGCCTACGCAAATGGAATGAAGTGGGCAGGGCAAAATTAGACAAAAGGCCAAACAAGCAGGGACATGCCTATCTATTGAAAAATACAGTGGAGTATGGGTCTGAGGAGATAACTCATTCAATAAACCTGAGTGTTAACCCCAGAATGCAAGTTAAAAACACTGGTCATGGAAACCTCGGAAATCTACGGGACCTCCTGTAGTAGCTCAGTACTTATCCCTAGCATAGGTGTGGACTTTGGGAGCCCATTCCACATAGAGGAATACTCCCTGAGCCAAGACACAAGGGGGTGGGCTTAGGTCCTATCCCAAAGGCTAGGATAGACTCTGATGACACCCTATGGAAGGCCTCACCATCCAGGGGGAGCAGAAAGGATATGTGATAGGTAGGGTTTTAGTTGGGGGGGGGGTGGTAGGGGAGGAGGAGAGGGAGAGGGAACTGGGATTATCATGTAAAATAATTTTGTTTCTAATTCAAATAAAAAAATCTGCAAAAAAAAAAAGAAAAAAAAAACCCACTGGTCATGATAATGTGCAATTATACTTCCAATGCCAGAGAGGTGGAGGCAGGGGGATCCTTGGAAACCACTAGCCAGCTAGTAGAGTTCAGTGAGTGGTCCTGAGCCAAAACCAACCAACCAACCAATTAAACAAACAAACAAATAAAGGTGGACATAACCTGAGTAATGGCATCGCAGGCTGTTCTCTGGCCTACCACATGTGCATTCACACATGAGCTCTCATGAGCATGAGTACATACATGAACACACACACACACACACACACACACATACACATGCACACACATACCCCACATTGGAAATATGAGCTGCAGAGTCATAGGGGATAGGAAGCATATCTCAACCCCAGAATGAGGGGAAGAATTGTTGGGATAGTGACAGAGGAGTAAGTACATCTGCCAGAAAGAAAATACTGAAAAGACCTGAGGCAGACCTGAGTGAAGAAGGTAGAGGGGTAAGATCCCAGGAGATACTCTGGTGGCTGAGGAATAGCCATTAGTTTTTCTCTGCTATAGAAGAGAACTGAGCAGGTTATTTCAGGGAAACTTCACTATGTCATACCCAAGCCCTAAGAAGGTCCCTATGAACAGTCCACCATGTTGATGTGAGCCATTGGGACTGCTCAGACACAATAAGGTTTCCCATGCAGGAGAAGCTGTGGTCCAGAAGTCCATCAAGGGCAACATTATCCCTGATCATTACAATTGATGACATTATCCAGTGACATTTAATGACACATGACCCCTGAGCAATTTCTAGTATACAACTCACTATCATGTCTGTTTCTAATTATTTTAATAATGAGCAAAGCAGCCTAGACAGGGAAGATTATTACTCCTGACTTGAAATTAGGACAAACATGTCACTCAGAATGTCTTGGTCAAGATCACAGGATTAGTCAGTGGTCACAAAGGGCTTATCTTTGACACAGGCCTCCTGCTCTTTCCAGCAGTATAGTGCTGATCTGATGTTGGGCACTGATTACTTTATCACTATATACTATGCACACCCTCATTTCATAGCACTTTCTCCAAACAGCAATGAGATTTGTCTTAATGAAGACAAATGATGGGTTAAAAGATTAATAGATAAAGACAAACTTGGGGCTTCCCCTAGTTGCCTAGGTACTCATAACATATGAGGACATCCAACCCACTGCACTGAGAAGTCTGCTCTTTCTTTATTTGAGGGACCAGGCCAAAGGTAGAACTGCTAAAGGGTCACTAGCACAGGTACTCTTTGAGCAAGCTGTACAAACAAGATGTTTTCCAAGTAAGGTTCATAATTAAGTGGATTTGTTTTCAAATGCAGAAGACATCACTTGGAGACCTTCATGCCTCTGACACTGGAACAAGTTATTCATTTGTTCTAATGCTGGTTCTGAGTTTTGAAAATGCTCCAGATTGAACTCTGACCATCCAGAACCTGATTCTGTGGGGAACAATGCTGAGGAGAAAGTAATTTTCTTTGGTCCTCAGTCATCATGTAAGGGGTTTAATGACACAGTCTCTAATCATCTGTGATTTGTGAGAGTCTCACATAGGACTCTGCAGGCCAGGCAGGCCACCAACAAGAGTGCTGTTGACTTCTGTTGGGTGCTGAAAACTCATTACATGCACTGCACAGTGTGGGCAATGTCTCTGACACTATCAACTACATAACAGCATATCACTTTTGCTGGTAAACTGCACCAATCAAAAATGGTTCCAGATATGACTAAAGATGCATAAAGACTTGTGAGATTAGGGAGTGGTGATTGTCCTGGATGGTGCATGTTCCACCTGGCCTCCAAATTTGGACCCTTTCTCAGTTTGCAGAGATACTGTGGTTCCTGTCCCTGAAGAGTTTCAGCTACCTACTTAGTCAGGCAGGGTTGCATGCTGCTTTCCATTTCTCACTCCCTAACCACACAGTCACTCTGGGTATGTTTTTCCAAAGTATTGATAGATAAGTGAACTTCTAGAAAACACAAGATAAACAGCACACTACCTGGTGTACAGCAACACATTCATGTAAAACCTAACCACCTATGAAATACATCAATCTATGCTTATGTCTGTACACTACAACATTGCTGGGGCATTTCTATGGCCTCTAAGGAGAACAAAAATTATTTCAATGGGGGAGCATTGATGTAAAATGATGACACTTTTTTTTTCTTCTCTCGTGGCCATCTCAAAAGGATCTTCTAGTTGAGGCAGGGCTTCCTTCAAAAGGTTTTATCTTGTGTGGTCACCTGCCCTCTCTTCCTGAGATATACTTTACACAAAAAATACAAATGACATACACCAATAGCCCAATTTTAAAATGCTGTTCAGCAGCTTCACTGAAAAGGTAGGCTCATTTCTACTTTTTCAGAGAAACACCTACATATGGCATGGATGTAAACACACACACACTCATGTAGAAATGTTGACATATATTGGCATGCAAAATGGAACCTTACTGAGATGGCTATGACTTCCAATTACTAAGGTATGTCAGACACTTCTAGCAACACCATTGGTCTTGTAAATCAAGTTTTTAAAGAGTTTGAGCCAACTCACTTTATTCATATAATGACACTTTGAACAAGTAATCATGACTCCTTTCACGTTTTGTTTTAACCTGGACATACATGTGCTAGGCCACCAATAATGGAGGAAGGGAGAAAGTGAGAGAGAGGAGAGAACTCATACCTGTCATGTCTCAGGGCTCTCATGTCAACATAGACAGTGGTGGGGTCAGGTCCTGATGTCCCCTGCAAACAACAACACAGTATGGTTAATCTCTTAGTAGGGAAAAGGCTGCATCTATATTCTAATTGGTGAGCATTTGTTTGGTAAAAATTTTAAATTGAACAAACAACCCAAAAGACTAATGTTGCTAAACCTATTCATCTCTAAGTAGCCTTCTAACATCTGGTTTGAGCTTCTAAATTCCCAAAGGAACATTTTAGGATCACATTGGCCCCTCACAAAGCTTGACCCCATTCATGTATGTATAATAAGAACAAGGGAGGGATACTACTTGTTTTACTAGAAAATGTTTGGCTGCAGAAGTGGATTGTCAAGAATATGAATTGTCTTGTTCAGAAATTTTCACAACATGTATTCAGAAAGGCTATTTTTAGACCATAAGATACTGAAGCAGAAGGGTGATAGGAGCTGACAGACTGAGGAAGAAGATACAAGAGATTATTATTTTGTTCCTTTTAATCCTGCTTGTGCCTCCAGCCTCAGAAGGCTATTTTCGTCTATGACATAAGTCAGGGAGGTTCTGTGTTTCTCCAAGTCAGCTGAGCAGTAAGTACTCTGAGCTGTCTTCATTTAACATAGCAGTCCAGAAATCTCATCTTGGCATTATAAATATCTTCTAAAAATATACTGGACTGACTTCTGACCAATGACCTCTTCTCAGGAAGGTCTTTATTACTGAACTGACATAGTATTTTACATTTAGTGATAAGGCAATACAATACTGATGTTGAAAAATATGGCAAACACAACAGAATTGTAAAAGGGGTGGGAGAAATTAAGTCCTTCAGAATTTACTTAAACTGTACTATATTTCTTTAAGAAGGAATCTCAATATTGCACCAAAAGTATGTTTAAATTAAGAATAAATATAATAGCAGCTTTTCTGAGCAAGGTGGTGCATGCCTTTAATCCCAGTGCTCAGGAAGCAGGGGAAGAAATGGGTGGGTATTTTTAAGTTCCCGGCAAGCTATGGCTACATAGTGAGACACTGCCTAAAACAAAACAAATCACTACTTTTTTGTTCTAATACTCAGTGATAGTGGTCAGTGGGGTCCCACCACTGAGAGCAGGAAAAAGAGAAACACATGTAAGACCTGGATGCATACAGTGACAGTGGCCTAAAAACAATCTACTTTCTACTTTGTAATTATTCAATGGAGCTGTCTTATAGAGCAGCAGGTATGAAACACTGTCCAATGTAGTGAACAATGTGAAACTCAAAACCATAGGCGGTCAATTAAAAACAAGCAAAGCATAAAACAGGTACGAAGAAGTGGACAATGATGGGAAATGGAAGTAGACTAAATCAGCAAAGGAACCAATGATCAAATTCATGATGATGCACCATCTACTATAGGTAGTACCCCAGCCACAGGCCTACAGAGCGCCTGTCAATTTCTGCATTGCACTTCCAGCCTGTCCCAGTGTTGGAAGCTAGAAAGGCAGGAGGTAAGGAGGTGGGTATGTACTGGTGTGATGAACAGAAAAGTCCCCTACCTGCTCGGCCAGTGTCCACAGCCTGTGGGGCTACAAGCAGCAGGAGGGTAGGGACAAGAAAGAAGGAAAAGACAACAGGCCAACAGACACAAAACACAAAGAACACACATAGGAGAGAGACACACAAAACAACACAATTAAGAATGGGATGAAGAAAAGGGAGGTATGGGGTTGGGGAAGAGAATGCAGAAAGCAAGGAACAAAGTAATAACAAGATCAAAACAATGTCAAATATGGAAACCATTAAAATTAACCATACTATACTGTTAAATGTGGGAAAAAAAACTGAAAAGATGTCAACATATCCACAGACCACAAAAGAGAAGTAGAGGACAGATCATGGCATGCTAATTGTGGCAGTATCTTTATCAGTAAAGTAGATAGCACACCTCAACAGTGACTTTATGGTGCTTTGAGTTTTCTTTTTTCAATGGCACTTGCAAGTATATATCTTAATGTTTCACTTCACAGTATATATTTGAAATAGTTTTTTAAAAGATGTATTCTATTTTAAATTATGCATGTACATGTGTGCCTGTGCCTGTGAATGTAGGCACTTATAGAAGGCATAAGGGCTGGGAACCAAATTCAGGTCTCCTTCAATAGCAGTAAGTGCTCTTAACCTCTGAGCTACCTCTTCAACTCCTTAAATAATTTTACATTTCTCATTATGACACAAAGAGAAGTCTTTACATTAACAGTTATGGTACCCTATTCATAAGATTAGTAAAAGAAAAGCATCAGGGGTGCATTTGAATTATGAAAGTATCAGATTCCAGGCTCTTACATTGTATACTTGCTCCTTCGCCTTTACACATGGAGTTTGATGTCAACCTGGGCTACATTAGACCCTGTCTCAAAACAAAAACAAAACAAAAACAAAACAAAAACAAAAAGGTCCAAATTTTTAGGGAGAGTGGGGATGGAATAGGCAAGGTGGATTATTCAGTTTGATATGGGCAAAATATAGGAAAAACACAGCTAATTCACTGGATGGTAATCGGCCAGACTGTGCCATTAGCTGTCAAGTTGGTAAATGGAATGAGAATCATAGGGTCCAGCCAAAGACCATTTTGCTTGGATCTGAAATGTTTAACTGGAACATGGTCCATTTATTCACATACTATCTGTTTCTGTTTTGAGCTGAATCTTCTGAAAAGCCCATACCAACACCAGACCTGACCTCACTCTGACCTGTAGGAAAACATGCCCAGTGAGGGTTTCCTTTTAAAGGGCTGGTAAGCAATCAGTGTTCAACTGCTCAGGCTGGAGAGTGTTATAGCTTTACTGGTCCCACTGACTTAAAGAACAAGCTCAGCTCAGGTTCTGGTTTCTTGGTTCAAAGCATAGTCTGAAACCCAGGAACTTTTCTTGACTGTAACAAAGAACAATTCAAGTGATGGAGGATACAGGTTCTATAATCTCAGATGGGAGTATTTTTTTTTTTTTTTTGAGACAGGGTTTCTCTGTATAGCTTTGGAGCCTGTCCTGGAACTAGCTCTTGTAGACCAGGCTGGTCTTGAACTCACAGAGATTTGCCTGCCTCTTCACCACCACCGCCCAGCCTTAGATGGGAGTCTTAATTATCAAGGACAATGTACAGTAGAAGACAACAGGAAAGTTGTAGCTGACAGTGATTAACTCCCAGAGCATGCAAAAATCTCCAACAACACTTTATTATTAACTTCTCTCATCTAAGAACATGGCAGAGGAAAACAAGTCACTTGAAAGCTTAAAATTAATTAAACTCTTTAATTATAGTTATTTGTTTTATGCTGAGAGTTATACTGCCCTTTAAGCATTCCATTTTGTTCTTTTTAATGATCAAGGACTCTATTTCTATCATTGTGATGACTGTATTTTTCTTTGTGGGAGTTTGAAGATTTAAGGTTGACCAGAATTATTATTATTGATTTAATTCTACAAAGTTATTTATAGACAAGATTTCCTCTCAGACAAATCACTCATCTTATCCCATATAATAAAAAGGTCAGCATTCAAAGTTAAGTTTTTTGTTCCTTAATAAGAAAACAACTGAGGTCTCCTTTGGGAGATGAAAGGCATTGTTTTTCCTTTCTCTCTCTCTCTCTCTCTCTCTCTCTCTCTCTCTCTCTCTCTCTCTCTCTCTCTTCTCCCTCTTTCTTTTTTGGTTTTTTGAAACAGGGTTTCCTCTGTGTAGCTTTGGAGCCTATCCTGGCACTCGCTCTGAAGACCAGGCTTGCCTCGAACTCAGAGATCCACCTGCTTCTGCCTCCCGAGTGCTGGGATTAAAGGCATGCACCACCAATGCCCGGCTTCCTTCTTTTTTTTTAATGAAAAGAAGATGCTAATTTTTAGGTTATATAGCTAATGCAGAGAGTTTCTCTGCTTTAAACAGCAGTCAAAGCTATGGGAAATTGTTCCCGGCACAGGAATGACATTGTTTAATGGTACTATAGAAACTGATGTTAATAGGGGAATAGTGGCCCACACCTTTAATCCAAGCAGTTGAGAGGAAAAGGAGAGTGGATCTCTGTGAGTTTGAGGCCAGCCTGCTCTACATAGTGAGTTCCAGAAATCAGGGCTACATAGTGAAACCCTGGGTCAATAAAAAATGAAAGAAAGAAAAAAGAGAGAGACGGGGGAGGGAAGGAGAGAGATAAAGAGGTAGAGAGAGAGACAGAGAGAGAGAGAGAGAGAGAGAGAGAGAGGCAAAAAGAGAGGAAGAGAGAGAGAGAAAGGAAGGAAGGAAGGAAGGAAGGAAGAAGAAAAAGAAACTGATGTTAAAGCTAATTAAACATTAAACTCATAATTTGATTTTTCCAAAATCTATGTTCATCATAAATTCAATAAATCAAAATTACATCATTTTTATAGCTCAAGATTCTGAGAAATACCATTCCTCAAAATGATAAATGGCTCATTCTTACAGATATCTTTGTTTTTACTTCATAACTCTATCAATTAGCAAAGTCCACTTAACCTCTCTAGGCTTTTCTTTCATAGTAAAAACCAATGACTAAATTTTATCCTTCATGAATATGGGAGGATCTAACTAGAAGCTGTCCTAATAAAAAGGTCCTGCTTGTCTGTCTGTCTGTCTGTCTGAGTATGTTCTTACAGACAAAGCCTGAATGTCCATTTTCACTTGTAAAAACAATTCACTTGATCAAGATTCACACAATGAGTTCATTTTGGGAAAACTCAGAAGTGCTATAAGCTTTTTACATGGGACACTAAACTCTGACCAAGCCAAGTATTCATTTAATGGATGCAATGTAATTCCTGTTGAAATGCATAGGGGTGATGGTTAAAGGACTACAGTTTTAGCATTTTTTCAGAAACTTATTCATACTCAGAAGTGACGGCATCAGTGTATGTGAGAGTGTGTTGAGCCCTACAGAGGGTTATTAGTGAAGCTTTTCCCAACCATGGCTGCTTACAGAAAGTGTGGGGCAAGAAAAGGAAAAGGAATGAAGGTCCTTGCATCTAAGCAGTCTGAAAGGCCTCAGAAGGGACCAGGAAGGGGCACAGTGTATGCCATGCAGAAAGTAAACAGCCCATTTTAGGCAGGAACATTCCAGATAGAAGTGTCAACAAGAGGCATGGATGAACTCCAAAGAAGAGAAGGTTGTTCCACATAAGACAAACCATGGGTAAAGAGATATGTGAGGCTGGGTGATGAAAATAGCTGGGTGAAACAGATGTTTGTAAAAATAAAAACAAATCCCTAATTTATTCCTTCCAAAGTTTAATTTTTAAAATTGTATTCATTTATTTGTGTATGGTGTGGGGAAAAGAATGTTGAACACATGTACCACGGTGCATGTGTAAAGGTCAGAGGACAAGCTGTGGGAGTACTCTCCTCCACCACCCGGTTTCTAGAGATTAAACTCACACCATCAGTCTTGACAGTAAGCACCTTTATCCAACTAGTCATTTCTCTGGCTCCCGTTTAAACTTTAAAATGGCATGCTATCTGATATATTTGTATATGTATGTATACAATTATAGATGTGCCTGTGGAGGCTATAGGACAACCTCAAGTACTACTCCTCAAATACTGTCTACTTTTCTTACTGGGTCTTTTGCTGACTTGGAATTTGCCATCTAGACTAGGCTAGCCAGCTGGTGAGGCCTTAAGATTCTCCTGTGTTTAACATCCTTGGTGTTGGGATTGCAATCGTGTATTACCAGGCCTGGATTCCTTTTTAATGTGGGGCTAAGATTTGAACTCAGGTCCTTGCAAAGAAAGCATTTTAAAACTGAGTCATCTCTCCAGGCCCCTTGGATACATTTTAAATGGTATTTATCGGTGTTTTTTCAGCACTAGAGAGAAAAAAAAGCATGATTTGGATTCATTTTTGAATATTCAAGTTACTTTTCAGGCCTTTTGGTTCAGTAATTAAAGAAAAAAATAGATGATATGACAGTTTACATAAGTGACCCCCAAATTCTACCCAGAACTCCTACAACTGATAAACGCCTTCATTAAGGTAGCAGGATTCAAGATTAACTCAAAGAAATCAGTAGCCCTTCTATATACAGTTGACAAATGGGCTGAGAAGGAAATCAGAGAAACATCACCCTTTACAAATAGTCACAAATAACATAAAATATCTTGGGGTAACACTAACAAAACAGTCCAAATGGATCAAAGGCCTCAATATAAATCCATCCACACTGAACCTCATAGAAGAGAAAGTGGGAAATACATGTAAATGCATAGGCACAGGAGACCACTTCCTAAATAGAACACCAGTATTACAGACTCTTAGAGCAACAATTAATAAATGGGACCTCCTGAAACTGAGAAGCTTCTGTAAAGCAAAGAACATGGTCAGCAAGACAAAACAGCTCCCTACAGAATGGGAAAAAATATTCACCAACCCCACATCTGACAGGGGGCCGATCTCCAAAATATACAAAGAACTCAAGAAACTAGAAATCAAACTATCAAATAATCCAATTAAAAAATGGGGTACAGAGCTAAATAGAGAATTCTCAACAGAACAATCTCAAATGGCAGAAAGACACTTAAGGAAATGCTCAACATCCTTAGTCATAAGGGAAACACAAATCAAAACCACTCTGAGATTCCATCTTACACCTGTCAGAATGGCTAGGATAAAAAACACCAATGTTGGAAAGGATGTGGAGAAAGGGGAACACTCCTCTATTGCTGGTGGGAGGGCAAACTTGTACAGCCACTGTGGAAATCAGTATGGTGATTTCTCAGAAAATTAGGGATCAAACTACCTCAAGACCTTGCAGTACTACTGTTGGGCATATACCATAAGGAGCCACATTCACACAAGGACATTTGCTCACCTATGTTCATAGCAACATTATTTGTAATAGCTAGATCTTGGAAACAGCCTAGATACTCCTCAACTGAGGAATGGATAAAGAAAATGTGGTATATTTATATAATGGGGTATTACTCAGCTGTTAAAAATAACGACATCATAAAATTGGCAGGCAAATGGACAAAACTAGTAAAAAAAAAATCATTCTGGGTAAAGTAAGCCAAAACCAAAAAGACAAATATACTCACTCATAGGTAGATACCAGACATAAAGCAAAAAGATACCCAGCCTACAATCCACAACCTCAGAGAAGCTAGAATCCTCTCCCAGAAACAGATGGAAACAGATACAGAAAATCCACAACTAACCATTGGGCCAAGGGCCTGGAGTAAAATCAAAGTAAGGGAGGAGAGATAATATGAACAAGGGAGTCAAGACCATGATGGGGAAACGCACAGAATCAGCTGACCAGATCTAGTGATCACTGACTCAGGTCTGTGAGGAACCTGCATAAGACTGAACTAGACTCCCTTAATATAGGTGTCAATGGTGCAGCTGGGATAATATATGAGGTCACTGGCAATGGGTCCAGGAACTAACACTAATGCACAAACTGACTTAGTGGAGTCCATTCTATTTGGAGAGATACCTTGCTCAGGCTAGACACAAGGTGTGGGGGATGAAGAGGTGCTTTGGTCCTGCCTAAATGAGATGACGGGACAGACTTAGTAGATTTCCTAGGGGAGGCCTTACCCTCTCAGAGGAGCAGACAGAAGGTAGGGGTGGGATGGGGAGAGCACGAGGGGAGAAGGGAGGGAGAACTGGGATTGGAATGTAAAAAAATAAATTAATAAAAAATCCAAATCTATAAAGTGCACAGAAGCCTAAAAGGCCAGGAAATCTCCCAAAAGTGACACCTTAATTTTACAAAACACTATCCTTAAGAAGCAGACTTTTAAAGTCCAGATGTACATGGATGAGGCTCCCTTTCTAGTCTGAACAAGGTTCTGTTTAACTACTGTCTAAGAGAGATCAAATCTCCTCGTTATAACTATCTATTTTTCCATAGTCTCAGTGCCTCATTGAAAGTATGGAAGGATGGTGATCAGAGCTATGGACAAAACCATGTGTCAAAAATAACCATCAACTGACAGCACATATTCCCACTGATGTACTAATACTATGTACACTGGTGATTCTGGTCTTCCAAAGAGAAGTCCTAATTTTTTCACATCTTTAACCATTTAGGCAGAAGGTGGGAAAACCTCGAGAATATCTTAGCTTTTTATGTTTCAATTTGCACGTTGATCTCGCTCACATCTTATTTCATACTGTGTCTTGTAGAGAAAATAGCATGGAAAGAAAGATAAAGATTTTTAACCTCCCACCTATATGTTTCATGGGTTTTGTTTGTTCAGCAGCTTTGTCAGATAGTATTTAATCTTATAAAAATATCAGAACATGAATCTCTCCAATGAACAGGCCTTCCCTAGAGCTTTTACATCACTCACTACCCATGCCCCATATCACCTATAATTTTTTCAGAGTTCCATCATTTTTGTGAACATGATATATATTGCAAACTGGCACCTGTCCAAAGACTTCTTTGATCACCCACCCTAAAATACCTGCCTTTGCCCAAGTCACATCTTATCCTTTTATCCTCCTCACCAACAAATGATACTCACACTTTCTGGAAAGAAAATAAAATCTATGTGTTGACCGTTCATTTCATTGACAATAAGAAGTATACACCAAGGGCAAGAACTTTATCACTCATTAGTTTCTGGTAAATTTTACCTTGGGTGGCAGTAGCCTAGAACATAGATGGACTACCTTTTCCCGAGGTACAGAAGCATAGATGTGTGAGAGCTTATGAGTCATTGCCCCACAGCCTTCTGGAAAGTGATGTTAGAAATGGCACATCTGTTTCTACTTTTTAAAAAGACAAAAAACTTTTTTTTAAATAAAAAAGTTTTAAAATTATAATTACATCCCAAGCTGGTCTCAACACACCAGTGGCCAGGGATGATCTTGATTGTCCTCATCTTCTGCCTACTTTTCTCTAGAGCTGGGATAACAGGCATGCACTACTATGTTTGGTTACATGCAGGGTACAAAACCCAAGGACCAGCCCTTCACAAGTTACTTCTGTAGCAAAGTCTGGTTCCCTTGGCAAGAGGCCACAAGCCTGTTTTCCTTTGTGTATCATTTACTTTAGGTAATTTCTACTATCAAACATTTTGATATTTTTAACTTAATAGTAAGTTACATCTGTAAAAGGAAAAGCTGGCTAAAAATTAAAATGAAATCATGGAAAAATGAAAAAGTACAAAAATGCTTGAAGATTTTTCCAAGACTTCCAAATAGGGCCATAAGTCCTAGGTTATAGTAAAGTTCAAGTTAGTAGCCATACTCAGGTTTTTTTTTTTTTTTTTTTTTTTTAGATAGTAAAAATACATTACTATCTTCCATTAGGAAGTTACTAATACTTCATTTGCTCAACACTGTTACAACACATTTATCAGATAACCATTAGGTGCCAGGTGCATAGGAAGCAAGGATTTCTCTGGTTGCCTGAATTTGACACAATGTTTTACTGTAAAGAATCATTTCAAGAAAGCAACATACTTAGGGGAAAACAATAACTGTGTGTGTATACATGTATATACACATTTATGACTTAAGAGTTATGATGGTAGCTCTATGTTCTTATAGAGCTATTTCTCCTGGGGAGACATGAGCAAATGCCTATTTATGCTGACCTGAACAAATGCCCAATGAACTGATTCCAAGTTTAGCTTACTTAATCAATGGGTGTATTGTGCTTACTTAAAGGAACACAGGTGAAGAGTCACTTACAGGAGAATGGATGACTTAGGCAGCTGCATTACCAGAAAGCCCACCCCATCCCAGCATGTTTGATGACTTATGAATACCACATACCTGGAACTCCCTATGTAAACTTTCAGGCAGCTCTGACAAAGACTTTCCTCTCTTTAGCAAATATTTACTGCTTATGGAAGAAGTCCTGTGGGGACTTCATATGCTAGGAACTTCATGGCAAAGATCTATACACTACCTTCATTCTCTGTAAACCACCTTAAAACACTGTACATTTAGGTGGACAGATACAATGAATGACTAAGGAGTTAAAAGTACCTCAGATTTTCAGTTTTGTAAAATAAAGAGCCACAAGACTTTGCCTTCTATTGCAGTAATTAATGTTAATAGGGAAATCCCTTCTCACTTCCTCTTTCCTCATCTGTGAGCATCATGTGATCAAAGAGGCTGCCCCCACCAATACCTTCTCTCTCAAGTTGCTTTGCTCAACTAATGTGAAATCACAAACAGGAGGTGGAAGTATTCCATTGTGTTATTGCTGCACATCCCTGTAAGAGGTGGACTTTTGTGCCTTCCACTTCTAGTACAAAGCATGGCTAACCATTTATGATAACCGATACATGGTAATAGGAAAATAATTGATTTTGCTTCTAAATAAAATTGGATTTTATTTTTTCCTTGGAGAACTTTAGCTCATTGGTTAAAAAATATGGGGCTGGAGAGATGGCTCAGAGGTTAAGAGCACTGGCTGTTCTTCCAGAGGTCCTGAGTTCAATTCCCAGCAACCACATGGTGGCTCACAATCATCCGTTATGAGATCTGGTGCCCTCTTCTGGTGTGCAGATATACATGAAAGCAGAATGTTGTATACATAACAAATGAATAAAAAAATATGACCTAAGTACTCCTTGAGACTAATTTTCTCTCCTTACACCTAATAACTGTATATTGGCTCCTTTACATAGTGGCTAAATACAAGCATCTAAAATGGACAAGAAAGAAGCAGATCAAGAGCTTTCTGAATAGCAGACTGCAGGAGCCACCTTTATGAGTACTAATGACAGGGACAGTGAGTAGCAAGGTATAGATAGGGCTCTGCAGCCATTTGCTTTACTCCAGCGGCTGTTCTGTGTGCTCAGGGAGCACCTGCACCCCTTCCAGGACTGGTAAGTTCTGGGCACAGACTGGAAGCACTCAAACATATTTCCCATTTGTTCTTTTTCAGCAATCTTAATCTTGCATCTATCCCTTCACAGATGAGTGTATCAAAAAAAGGAAAGAAATAGTAAAGGGAACCAAGAAATAGATCAATGAAGAAAAGGAAAACCACCCAAGTTCTCTTTGCTGTTGTTGCTGCTAGGCTTCCTTCAGAGAGCTGCCTCCCTCCCAGCTATTTCATAGAAATGCAGCCTTTTTGTTTCTATGTTGCATGGCAACAGCAACTTTCCAGACCTGCTCAACATAATAAAATTTTCCCTCCAGAAATTACCATCTACACATGAATCCACATAGATCAGCAATTTTTACTCTGTGGGCTCCAACCCCTTTGAGGGTTGGATGACCCTTTCATAAGGGTCACATATCAGATATTTGTATTATAAATCATAACAATAGCAAAATTACAGTTATGAAGAAGCAATGAAATAATTTTATGGTTGGGGCTCACTATAACATGAGGAAGGTTAAGAACCACTGACGTTGATGATTTTCTTGTATCCAATTTTTAAAATAAAAGTCTGACAATCCATTTTTGGCCAAGAGTTATTCTTGTGGCAAAGTTAAAACATTACAGGACAGAATAAATGATACGAATAATGGCTATAAATGCAGTCTCTAACTAAAAACAGAAAGAGTAAGCAGGTATTCGGAGATACATCTAATATAGGTAGCATCTGTCAAGGAAAATTCACTCAACTCTGCAGAGCACACCTGGCATTGAGACTCACTCGTGTGACACAGTACTCACTGGTTTCAATGAAACCTACCTGTAAGCAAATTGCCAGGTTCACTCTACAGCCGAAAGAAGTGCTAACGGCCCGTGGGTGGAGGCCCAAGTCCTTAAAGAGCTTTGAGAAAGACTGTGTAAGGGCAATTCGGGGACGCTCTTCTGCCACAACCACACAGGTTCTTACCCGGGACAAGTCCAGTCCTCGTGCCTGAAAATAAGGAGAGGGACACTAACTAAACCTTCAACGTATGTAGCTATGTAACCTAGACACCCTTTCACTCAGAATCCCATAGAAATGATGATAATCCAATACTGCTCTTCAATCTAGTACCATCTGTACACAAAGTGTTCCATAAGCCATTCTAAGAGGTCAGTGCAATAAAATCAAACCAACCATACAGGCATTCAAAATAGTAAAGATGCCATTGAAAACATGTTTGAAGCAATAGCAAGGATCAAAAGGAAATGGCTGAGGCAAGCACTGTTATTGGGGAAGAGAAAACATTAATGTGCATTCTTTTGGGAATGACCTAACAAGAATATACATAAAATGGGGCTAGAAAGATGGCTCAGTGGCTAAGAGTGCTTGCTGCTCTTTTAGAGGATCCCAGTTCAGTTCTAACACCCACTTTTCATGGCTCACAGCTGTCAGTAACTACAGCTCCAAGGGACTAACACTCTTTTATGGCCTCCACAGGTACCAGGAAACATGTAGAATATTCAACACACACACACACACACACACACACACACACACACACACACACACACACACACTTACTTTTAAAAAAGAACTCACATAGGGGAATGGGAAATATGTTTAAACAGAAAGGCAAAACTAAAGTGCTTAGACAACTTCCTAATGATGGCTCTCTATTTACTGGGCCCCACCCCAACCTAATAAGCGAGACTATGTTGACTCATCATGGGAGCCCTTACCCATGAGAAGGAGTGGACAGGGGGTGGCCTAGTGGGGAGGAGGGATGGGAGGGAGAACTGTGGTTAGAATGTAAAATGAAATAAAAAAAATAAAAGGAAAAAAGTGAACACCAAAACACTTAGTTGCAAAATGAATTCTTGCTACAGCACAGACCTTCAAATAAAGGCCTTTCAACAAACTAAAGATGAATGTGTATAAACTTAAAACTTTCTACTTGAATATTAAAATCAGATAGGAACAGAGAAAAATTTATCATCTCTTCAACATTGTTGGGAGAATTTAGGACAAACTACTAATAAGTACTGCTTATAAGTATCTGTGGCAGTGGGAAGCTATTCATGTTTAAAACCTAAAACCTCATTTTCCCCCAAATCAATCTCCAAGCAGATTACACTTCAGCTGTCTGTGCTGACTTCAGCTAATGCATGAGTGTTTTTCTCAAGACTAGAGTGGCCTGCAGTGCTGGTGAGCAATGAGGCCCTAGCAGGGTTGCTTACCTTAAGGGACTCAGTTTGTGAGCCCAGTCCTTTGGTGCAAAGCTCCATCACCGAATAGGAACAGAAGGTATCCCGGACTTTGTACTGACTCACAGCAAGAAGCCACAAGGCAGGGTTGGTCTCCAGCTCAGAGGGTGGAATCAAAATGGACTGATGCCCAGAGTATACACTGCAAAGACAAAACAGGCTATCAGGGCTGGGATCCAGGGCAGATGGAAAAGAAAGTAACATTCACCCCTGATAAATGGGACCACTTGAAGCAAGAAACTTTCATTGTATGTAAGATATATAGAAAAGTCAGATGTAAAAAGATTAAGAAAGCCATACAAGAAGAAAATCAGGACAATCAAACAAAGTCAGACACTTGACCTTCCTAGTTTCAATTTGCATTCCAATATGCCCAACCCACCATACAAAAGGACAAGTACAGTTATTCTTATTTTTTTAACTTTATACTTGAGAATATACTTAGGAAAATGACCGATTACATATTTTAATTCACAATCAATTGATTAGATAATTGGTATGGATTTAAAAAAATAAAGTATTTGTTTAAACTGCCATTCTTAGTGTTTATCACTGTGAATTAACAATACTTGTTCTGTTAACAATACAGATTATAATAAAAGATCCAAGACAAATATTATGAGATTTAGAGATATTTTAGCTATACAAAAATTCATAGATGAAACCTACATCATTGTTATTTTGTACCAAAAGATCCACCCATCCCCCCCATTCTGTGTTTGTAATCTTACTAGTACAAGCTATTTCTTTTTTACTGCGGCTGATCTCATTTTTGAAATTTCAAAACCAAAAGCAAGAAGGCCTAGCTGGCTCACAAAATATAAGGAAACTCAATGACCCCACAAACTTATTTTGAACAGGATCCTTCACATAGAGAAACATTGTAGAGGGAACATGACAAAAGGGCATTTGTGGCAAATTTTCATTTCTCTATGTCTCCATTTCAAAGTTTCACTTATTTTTTGTCAAATGGAAATATAGCAAACACTGGCCTTCCCTATGGCCTTTTCAATGTAGTTACTAATTTGAGAATGTGGAGATCAGGTACATACAAAGAAGGAAAATCAAACTTTAAATAATCATTATTTTTTAAATTTAAACTGGCTATTTCTTTTTCCTCTCTTTAAAAATTCTTATCTTGGAGTTGCTCTTCCAAAGGGTCCAGGTTCAATTCCTAGCATCCATGTGGTGGTTCACAACTGTTGACTGTAATTCTTTTGTTTTGTTTTGTTTTGTTTTGTTTTGAAGACAGGGTTTCTCTGTGTAGCTTCTGGAGCATGTCCTGGAACTCATGTCCTGGAGCTGGCCTCGAACTCACAGAGTTCCACTTGCCTCTACCTCCTGAGTGCTGGGATTAAAGGCATGCACCACCACAGTCTGGCCTCTGATGTCTGCAATTTTATTCTAAGGGATCTTCATACTTCCATGGGTACCAGGCACAAATGTCATGCAGAGACATGTATAGAGATAAATACCCATAAACACAAAATAAAGAAAAACTTAAAAAATTAAAATTCTTATTAAACTGGGTTACTTAAATCATATAATGTACTTTGAGCATATTCCTCCCAATCATGCCCTGCCTCTCTTAAGTAGATTATTTTTGCCTTGACTTTTAAAATGTTGTCAAAAAATAGTATGACATTTACTTTACCATTTAAAAAATTCATTTTATTATTTTATATAAGAGTGTTTGCCTGAATGTATGTCTGTGCAATATGTGTGTACCTGGTGTCCTTGGAGGTCAAAAGAAGATGTCAGATCCCCTGGAACTGGAGTTACAGACAGTTGTGAGCTGCTATGTAATTGAACCTGGGTCTTCTTGAAAAGCAGTCAGTGCTTAACCACTGAGCCATCACTCCAGCCAACCCCCAACTTTACCATTTTAACCAATTCTAAATATACATATCAGCAGCTTTTGTTGTACTCAAAAGGATGTGCAAACATCACTCCTATACATTTCCAAGCCCTTTCTCTACTCAAAGAGAAACTCTTTACCATTCTAAATAATATTTCAACATCCCCCTTTTCTCTTGCTCTCTATTTCTGTGTGTGAACTTGCCAATCCCAGATGCTCCTTATAAGTGGAATTATGCAAATATGTCCTCTTCAGTATGGCTTATTTCACTTAGAATCATGATTTTGAGCTTGCCTACATAGCCATGAGTTTCCTTCTACGTTATATCTGGATAGTATCTGACTGGGTGTACATATCATATGGTATTTACACATTTGCTGTTGAATAATCCTTTTGTACACTGTGAAGATTTGACACTCAAATTGATTTAGTAAAAGGCTGACTGGTTGGTAGCCAGGCAGCAATTATAAGCAGGGCAACCAAACTAAGAGAATGAGGGGATAAGAATGGTGGAGTCTGGGAAGATGTCAGCCAGCCAAGCTGCCAAGGAAGCAGGATGTGTAGAAAATGAGGAACCAAGCCAAGAGCCACTTGGCAAAGCAGAGATAAGAAATATAGGTTAATTTAGATATAAGAGTTAGCTAGTAACAAGCCTGAACTATTGACCATTTATATTTAGTCTCTGAGTCAGTTATTTGGGAAGTGGCTGCTGGTTATTTGGGAGCAGGTAGCTGGGACAGGAAAACTGCCTACACACATTCTCCACCATAGATACTTTGATGGGATCCACCTTTTAGCTACTGCGAGTAAAGCTGCAAGGAGCATGATTATACCCGTATCTGTTTGGCTACTTCTGAATTCTTTTGAGCTATGTTCAGGAATACAATGGCTGAACTACAGGGTAATTCTGTGATTAACTTTCTGGGAAATGCTGACACTATGTTCTATACTGACTGTATTAATTTTGCATTCTTACTAGAATGCATAATATCCTAGTCTTTCTGCATACTTTTCCAGCATCTGCTATTTTCTCCTTCAGTATAGCTACTGTAGTATGAAATGGTACTTCACTGTGATTTTGATTTGCTTTCCCTAGGGAAATGTACGAATGTTTATGGTCAATATGTCACAATCAGCAAAATCTCATATAAATAATTCTAATATCCAACATAAGGATATATTTTTACTGATTTTCCATTGAGAAGTTCTTTATTAGGAATCATTTTTGTTATGTTTTGTTTTATTGACACAAAGTTTTACTTTGTAGTTTAGGCTGGCCTTGAACTTATGGCACCCTTGCTGTTAGAGCCTGGCAAGTATTAGGTTACAGGTGTGAGCCATCATATTCATCTCTAAAGATCATGTTACATTAAGGTTATCTGACAGAGTTCAAATAACATTACACAAGTGTATCTATAAAGCATAGCAGGTTTACATCCTATCCAAACAACTACCTGTTACAAGTTATTTTCTATTCAATGAAATGTGAGTTTAGCTTAGTCCTTGAGAGCAAACTTATACACAGATGATCTTCTAACCAGAACTAAACCTTTTTATACACAGTTTCCACTAGTTCTAAAAGCTAGCATAAGATGAGCCTTCCAACAAATCATTTTTTTTTCTTTCAAAGCCTATCCATATCATCCTCCAATTAACCTTTTTAAGAAACATACTTCAGATCTGACAGCAAAGCAGATGTCTTCTTAGCTCTCACAATGCATTTAAGAGATTAACCTATGCCTCCTTTTCTCCTCATCAAGATCTGTGTGCATTAAAATGTATTTTATGTTTAATTAATGTATGTGTGCATAGGTGCACATGAGTGCAGCAGTGCCTGGGGAAGTCAGAGGCATCATACCCTCATAGGACTGGAGTTATAGGCAGTGGTGAGTTGCCTGGTATGGGTGCTGGAAAACAATATTGGGTCCTCCACAAGAGCAGTGTGTGCCCTTAAATATTGAGTCTTCACTCTAACCCCATGCACAATTTTTGAAGACTGGGTATCATTTCCAGAGCACATCACAGCTAAAATAGATACCCTATCCCTCCCCATCCCCGGCTTAAGAGGTTTGCATAATGACCTCATCCTAACCTTTCCACAGAAATGTGCAGCCTTTACCAGGATGCTCAGGGAAGTAGAGCATCTAGACTGATTTTACTGAAACTTAAGATTTCATTTACTACCAGGAGGTCACATTTTCCAATTGGGCTTGCTGGCACTCTAGGATGAACTTACATACTCTAACTAGGTGTGACTTGAAATTGGAGTCCTACTCATTAGCTAATGTGTGGTCTCCAATTAGAAGCCTCAAGGTAGCACTGAGCAGCAATCAGAACAAATTAAAAATTTACCTTGGTTGTATGGATATTAAAAGAAGTACCTCAAGGCCAAACACAGGATCATATACCAGCTAAAGTCCAAGGTCTAACAAGTCTACACACTATACATCCCCCCAAATCATAATTACCCACCAGAAAGCACTATGTGTCTTTCTATTCTGAGAAGCAAAGGAACATGGTGTTTTCTGTTAATATCAAATACTAAATATTCAACCCATTCATGATTCCAGATTCACAATGCTACCTTAATTAGATGTTCTTAAAGGCTTTTTATTGAAGCTGAGATTTAAACAGCTAATTGTTCACACTAGGGACTTTTCAGTGCCACGAAACAAGCTAAATGACATTTGAGTTCAACCTCTTAGGGAATAAAAACTGAGGCATATAAACCTATACTGATTTCCTCTTAATTCTGGCAATCTACTTTATCCATATTCCCGATTTTAATTTTGAAAATGCTAGCATAAGGAAGTCCAAAATGAAAAAATTAAATACAAATAACCTACAACTCAATTTCTCAAGAATATGTATCAGGATTAATGAACCGTTTGCTCTGAGTTTTAGCACACAAAAACCTTTGGGTCCAGAATGTGAATTCAGGGCCATCTAATTTCAAGCACATTAGTGAAAATTATACCTAGATACACTTACCTCTTTAGCATCCCAGACAAATAAAAAGAAAAAATCCATACAGCCAACACACACATACTGATAGAGGCATTGACAGACCTCAAGTAACAACACACAAAAACATGTACACAGCAAAGCAGGCTTGTACCACAAAATAAAATGAAATTTAGTAATTGCAAAGTTATACAACTGTCACCACAGTGCTATTGTGGGATATTGGCAACCATTGTCCTCCCATGATTCCTCTGTCCTGAATCATGAATTTTGGCTTTGCCCTTATCAAACCATCCAGCAAATTCTGATCCAACAATTTTTATACATACTGATTTTTTATGGGCACTGATTATAAATAAATACTCATATGACCAAGACCAACCTACTTATGAGCAGATCACATATAAGGAACAAAGTATTTTGTTAGATTTTCTGGAACTTAATCTATTCCAGGTTAGAATTAAGCTTCAAATAATGAAAAGGATTTTTTTTTATAAAATTTATTTTCTTATTAGCAATCAATTGACTTCAGATCATTAACCTGACCACTCACATATAAACAGGTAACAAATGCACATCTTTGGTTCTCAACAATACAGCCACATTATCCTAGGGTACTCCTAGGCTGAGCCTCCTTAATTAGCATAATGATGCCAGGCTGTCATGTAGCATGCCTTTAATCCCAGTACTCAGGAGGCAGAAGCAG
>NC_048596.1:232306196-232391418 GCF_003668045.3 Cricetulus griseus | reverse complement strand
TTTAAGTGGCCTTTGTTGTATCTGGCAAATACAATAATAAGAGACATGGAAATTTCACGCTATAAAATTTCTTGCTGGCTTGAGTGGAGTTGTATCAGGGCATGCATATGGATTAATGAATTAGTATTTATTGTTTTAGTTTCATGATCTGATAAATATTATTGGACATGCCTTAGATGCTTTCTACAACATTTTTAGCTACAATGTTTGGTTATTTTCTCTAATAGAATGGAAGGAACATGAGTGTTTTAATGAGACTCAGACTTCTAACAATTTTAATTTTAATTTTAAGGAATCCTGTGTTCTTTGTTGTCTAGTGTGTAATGTTCCCTATATTTCACATTCAATCTATAGCTGGTAACACTGTTTGAGAAGATTTTGTAATCTTTAGGAGTTAGGGTCTTGCTGGATGATGTGGGTCACTGGAATGAGCCTTGGGGTTGTATAGTCAATTCCTACCTTATGCTCGCACTCTATGCCTGAGTACAGACATAGTGTGACGAATCAAGCTTTTGCTTCTGCTACCATGATTTTCCTGTTTGTCTTCATGTCTTCCCTCATCATGATAGACTATCTCCCTCTATAACTATAAGTTAAAAATAAACTATTTCTCCCCAAGTTCTTTTTGTCAGGGTATTTTACCAGCAACAGGAAAGGAAATAAGGTAATTTTTAAATAAATCATCAAATACTCTGATTCTCTACTAATGAAAGTCAGATATTTAATTAGACATACATAGTTTACAAGAATGGACCTGTGCCTTGAAAAGAGATGTTTAATAAATGAATTAAAATAAGAAGAAGTGAACAAATAAGTTTTATATTTAAACATAAAAATTTCTTTCTTTTATGTTAAAAATGGGGTGTTCATCAAACCTCTCCCTTCACATCTCAAGAATCTATATAGGAGTTACAAAGATTGTAGAAGACATACAAAGGTAATAGATGACTCAAAAGAACCATTGTCTTTTAGACAGAAAAGGTCTGATGTACATTTAAACTCCCAAATACAGTGGCAACATTCACAAGATCTGCATAGGTCCAAACCAAACCTGGTCCCAGAACTGAGCTGGAGGAGTGGGTATGGGACCCCACCCACAAACAAGAAGCTACTTGCAATTGATACTCTCTGGCAAAGTGAAAATCACTTTTTTCCCAAAGGACTATTAGTGGGTATATCAACCACATTCCAGGTGTTAGGTGAATTATAGCAAATGAAGTCAGAGGTATTTTTGGTGGACTTTCTGTTTCTTTTTATTGTTTTATAAATTTTTAGTGTTATTAATATTTTGCTCCTTTGTTTTGATTTTCATTTTGTGAGGTTTGTGGTTTTTGTTTGAGAGTGGGGAAGTTAAACACAAGACGAAAATACTTTGCATGAGAAAGGTTCTAATTAATTTTTTTAAAAAGCAAATAAGAGAGGATAAAATGAATATTTAATGATGTAAAGATCTGCTGTACTTTCTCGTTTTCCATCAACTTGACATAAGCTAGAATCATGAGAGAGGAAGGAGCTTCAGCTGAGGAACTGACTTCATGAGATCCATCTGTAAGGTATTTTCTCAATTAGCAATCATTGGGGGAGGGCTCCACAAAATTATGGATGGTGTCATGTCTGGTCTGGTAGTCCTGGATTCTATAAGAAAGTAAGCTGAGAATTCCAGGAGAAACAAGTCAGTATGAAGCATCCCTCCATGATGTCTGCATGGTGCTCTTGCCCAAGCGTCCTGCCCTGTTTGAGCTCCTGTCCTGACTTCATTCAATAATGAATGACAATATGGAAGCATAAGCCAAAAAACCCTTTCCTCCCCAACTTGCTCTTGGGTTATTGCATTTTGTTGCAGCAATAGAAACCCCGAGGCACTGCTATTGTCAGCAAAATACATAAGTAATACCTTTCTTGTTGCCTCTCAATGGGTAGAGTAGCTCAGAACTATAAATGCTTAATGCATAGTTACCATTTTTTTAATGGATGACATTACTTAAACATCCCTCATTTTGATTTGTCAAAGCACAGAGGAAAAGATGCTCTCTTCTATGGAACAGTGACAATCTAGAAAGATAGCCTTTCATGTCAATTTCAAAACTCCTCAGCAGGATGTTCATATTTTCCCTCCACTTGACAGCTATTTGTGTGTTAGTCCTCAAATTAGCCAGATGCTACTACTACCAAACTTAGGTTAGCATATTTTCAGAACATCTTTGTCTTTTCTTTGAAAAATTGCCTCTGTGTGTTGTATATGAAGGTCAGAGAGTTATGGTAGTTGGTTATCTCCTTACACTATGTGAACTCCAAGAATTGAACTCCTGTCAGCAGCTTGAGTGCCAAGCACCTTCACCTTTTGAGTCACCTAGCTGAACTCATTTTCTTTTCTTGAGCTGGCACTTTCTGAAGGAAGTTGTGTATGCCCATAGTCATTTCTAGCTGCCATCCCTACAGTGCAAATTTGGCATTCATTGTTTCTGTTCAGAATTCTAACATTTTGTTCAAACGTGTGTTCAGGTATGTCTCCAAGTAATTCAATCATCATTCCCTTTTGAATTATGACCTTAAACAAGAGTGCTCAATAGTGGGACAACCCCAAAGTGTTTTCTTATATGAATAAGTACTAGCTGCCTGCATAATGCCTCCATACTTTCTTTGAGTGTTCTTAGTGAATGTTTTCCCATTTTTATTTTTGACCTTGCTTATCTTGATATTCTACTCATCACAATGTGAACATATTTTGGACTGTGTATGACATGTCTGAGTACACCTATAAGGACTTTAGCCCTTTATCTAACAAGGAGATCTTGATAAATTGAATAATTTTTTTGAATACTTTTTCTACTAGAATTCGTTTTCTTCCAATAAAAGGGGACATTTATGCCATTTCAGAACGCTTCAAGTGTACTTTTATGCCAGTATAATATACACAAGTGAGGTATCATGCCTATTTGCTAAGGATAAACCACAGGGTCAAAGGATATTGAAACATGTTGATGCATTGATTAATTTATTATAAACTGGTCTTGTACTATGAAATTCAGGAATTAAATGAGTTATCAGGTTGCTTCACACATATATCTAATCATCTAAATAAGGTGGTTGTGCTTGTAAGTCAATATGTAGATTAAAGTCATGTATTCAGAACAGCATTTACAAAGTAGAATGGAAATAAGTGAACAGTCTCCTTTTGGAAAATCCTGATCACTTTGCATTATGGTCAATATTTGAATTAGGCCTTTAAGAATCAGTAGGTATTTGCCACATAGAAATGAACTGATCTATGAATGGAAATAGCATGCGGCAAAAATAAAGACTGGTGACTTCTGGTGGACTAACAGAACCAAGAAGGAGAAGTGTGTCTTGGCCTTTCCTCATCCCCAGTGTCCATCTGAGGACCAGGACCAATAGGGAAGTAGCCAGCAGCTCACTTTGTACCTGTGATGTGACAGAGCAGCACAGGTCCCTCAAATTAAATAAAACAACAGAAGGCAGTGTGTTCTGAAACTAAGATCTGGAAGGCATTTGCTGCTGCACAGTTCTGAGATCTGGCTCAGCTCTCACAGGAAAACCAGCTGCAGGTGGGATTTCCTCTGAGATCCTCCTAATTGCTTTGTGGGTCTAAACATTCAGTGCAAAGTTGTCAAGGATTACTATGGATAGCCGACTCCATTCTGCTAAACAAAACCAGCAATTTGGAAAAATTACATCCCTGGATGCCATCATTGGCGCTATGAGGACAACCTCCTTACTAACTGTTAAAAAGGAAAAAGAAAAGAAATGTTGGCAGTACACCAAACCAGGGAAGGCCTCTTTGTAAATGTAGCCCTTGGCAGCATTCTAGAAAGGAAGTAAAATCACACACCGCATAAACATTTGATTTAACTCAGGACAAGGATGTCTTAGAAGGTGGAGGCTCTTTCTTTTTGTACAGTTATTTTCAAACAAAAATGGCATATTCTGCTTTGAAGTGTTAACCATATTTAAGCACTGTTTAGCAACTTTTACATAATGACAACTTGCTCTGAATAGCTGGTTAGTCATGAGACAGATATGCATAGGCCCGTGGCTCATCTTGCTAAGGACTCAGAATCATGGCCATAAGGGCACATCTGAGGCATAACATCCAAAATAAGAGGCTGGCTCCCACATTGCCTTTTCTTCCTTTCTTTTTTTAGTTTTTCCATCTTTCCTACTCTTTAAGTCTGGCTTGGAATTTTACAAATTTCAAAGGGGAGATGATGTTAGCTTACAAATTCTTCTCCTTGATTTAGATTTAATATTGTCTGTGGTAAAAGGAATATTCTTATCACAAACCTGTTTGCCTTTAGGTGAAGTGAATCAACCTGAAGTACATTGTGAGCCAGGCAAGGTGGCAAACACCAACAATCCCAATTTGTGAGAACTGAAGGGAAGAGTTGTGAGTTCAAGGATCAATATTGATTCCATAATAAATTCCAGACTAGTCTGGAATTTTTTGATGGTTTTCCTTAGATAAACAAATGAAAAGAAAACACCAAAACAACAACAAACCCAGATCTAGTTACCATCAAGCAAATGATGCTGTCATTGAGTACATACTGTGTACTCATTGTGGCTTTCTCATCAGAGGCAGAAGTGAAGGATCGAAACAGCTGTAAACAAAGCCTTTCTTCTTTCGTACAAAACATGGTTTTAGCTAATGATCCTATAAACTGAACCTTTTCTGCCTTTCACTTTTGTGCTAGTTTGAATGTAATTGGCCTCCAAAATCCCACCGGAAATGGCACTCTTAGGAGGTATGGCTTTATTGTAGTGGGTATGATCTTATTGGAGGAAGTGTGTCACTTTGGGGGCAGGTTTTGAGATCTCTTGCTTAAGCTTTGTTCAGTGTCAATTAGTGACCTTCCTTTTGCCTGAAAGATATAGCACTCTTGGCTCCAGCACTGCATCTGCCTGTATGCTGCCGTTTTCCCTGTCATGATAATAATGTACTGAGCCTCTGAAACTGTAATGGAGTCATTCCAATTAAGTGTTTTCCTTATAAGAGTTGCCATAGTCATGGAGCCTCTTCACAGCAATAGAAGCACTAAGACAATTCTCTACCGGTACGTGGCTTTGAGACACACCTAAAATCAGCTCAGTCTCTGAGATCGTAGCACAAGCAAATATTGTGTAGCCTATCTACGGACCACAAGATTTTTCTAAAAACAAATCAAAACAAACAAAATAAACAAAAAATAGAATCAACAAGCCAAAACTACATCAGCCTTTCTGGCTTCTAAAGTACACAAAATCTGTCTGCATTTGCCACATAGACTAAGTCTGTTTATTTACTACTCTAACTATATTTAAGTAGTTTGAAAACAGGAGTTATGGTGTACTCAACATCTTTTGGGATTTTCAGGCACCCCCCCACGAATTTAATTAATCTTGCTTTATATTCCAGATACTGCACTTCTCTTTCATGTTCTGGAAGCTTTTCAGTTTAGTATTGTTCCTCTTTTCATAAGGTATCAAAGGAAACAGAATAGTAAATATTTCATGTTAGGAACATGGGAGAACAGACCCTTTCTACATTGTAGTAGTTAGGATTCCTTTTCCTGATGTTTTAAAATGTTATTTCTCATATTATAAGACGGTGCAGTGCATCTTCATGTTAATGTTAAGAAAAGATGGCAGACTCAGAGCTGAAAAACATTGGGGACTAAACCTGAGTGCATTCTATGGCAGGGTGTTGCTTATTGCTTTGAATTCGGAACTTATCTTTTTGAATAAGTCATTACAGTACCTACAATATAAATCAGACATTTTCCAATGTCCATACACAGGCTAATAACCTCACGACCACTGCAGGTTGTATCTTGTAACCTGCACAAAATAGGTTATAACAGAGTCTGTCCTGGGAGATACTCATATCACAAGTCCATGCCATGCTTTTGGGTCATAATGAGGCTTAACTTTTATAATGAAGTATCCTGTTCTTTTCATTAACAGGAAATTAATTGTCTTATCTCAAAGTTTCAACCTGAGGATCATATATCAGTTTAATTACTAAATTGAGATTCTAAGTCATAGTCAAACAAATATATTTGTTTCCATGGAGTCTTGATTTTGTCATCGATCTGTTAATTCTTTCATCGTGCTTAATGAAATCAAAAGAATGAAATATCTTCAATGGACTTAATGACTTAAGAAACTTAGGGTTTTGCCCTGTAGAATGGCTTTCAGAATGCCTAAATTTGTCTTAATTTTGGTAGATTTTGAAGGAAATGAATGAAACACACTGTAGGCACAAAGTTGTGACTTTGTAACTGGACCAATGATGGACTTAGGCAATAAAATGACTCAGAAAAAGGAGACATAGAATGAATAATGGCCGAACATACAGATTTTTAGTGCTGATTTATGTTGAATATTTTATACACATGGAACCAGCTGGAGAGTTTACCAGATATTTTGGAGAAAAATATTTACTAGGAAAATTAAATATATATTAAACATTTCATTCAAAAAATAAAACAATGCTGATAGATTCCATCTTAGGAGATCAAATAGACTAAGATTGGATGAAATGATCTGGCCCTCAGCTGACTCAGAAATTTGTTGGCAGCTGCCTTGCTGAGCACTGTGCTCACACTAGAACTACTTTAAATATAAACTAAATACTCATCTTCAGCCTTAAGGGTGTCATTTGCCTTAATCCTTGCTCTGAATAATTAATCATCTCAGTTCAATAAAACAGGAAGGGAATATTAAAAGAAAATCCATATCCTATCAAGTGATGATCTCTGAAATCAAATGCTTTATATCCTACTTCTCAGGTCAGAGGAAGGCCCAGTGAGATGGTATCCATTTGCTGGAGAATCCAGTTAGATGATATTAAATACAATGGGGGAATCTAATGTCATCTCTGGTTTTAGATAGGACAGGGAGGATCCAGACTCATGTGGGATGCCAGTCCATTGAGCACCTGTCTTGTAAGCACATGTCTTTCTCTTCTCTAGAATATAAAATTACCTTATCCTATATTCAATCTGAGGAGTGTTTGCCTGAGGACAGACTATTTTTGTGAGGTAATTTAAAATTAATTTATGATCCATGTCACCATTTTTTATTTCAAGTACACATGGTAAAACTATTCCTACTGCTACTACTTAAATAGCCGTCTTTGCAGCTGTTCTAATCTCTATGAGATGGCGAATGAGTTGCTTATTGGTAAATGCCAGGTAGGAATTCATATTATAATAACTGTATGCTATGAACAATTCTTATTTTTTCAGATGAGATAACTGTAAGTTGTCACAAACATTTAAGTTTTAAAACTAGAAAAGCATATTTTGGAAGGTCAATCCTACTCTGGTACACCATCCAGTAGAAGTAATCCCTGATGTCTCAGAAATGGCCAACTGTCTCAAAAATAGAAACAATCAAGCAACTTAAAAGGATACATAGCAAATGCCAAGATGCTTGCTCGAGTTCAACAATGAATGTGCCTGTCCATAAGGGATGCTCACTGCTAGTTCAAAGCCCGTGACTTTCTCAGGCATAACCCAATTCTCAAAATGTGTCATGCTTACCAATAAAGCTAGGAGCTACTTTGTCTTCAGGGAGATATGAACACAACTGCAACTAACAAGGAAGAATTTATCTGATCCATAAAATTGGCACCTGCAGTCTAAGTGCTCTGAGCCTGGGTTAGTTACATAAACATTTTCAAAACAATAAAATCCATGGGGCTCTATGTATTCCTGTGAGTTCAATTCCTATTTCTTGCACTGGTTCAGGTCCTCCACATCTGTGAATTAGTTTTCTGGGCATGAGGAAAATAGGAACAAATGGAGCTTTAAGGCACCAGGCAGGCCTCTGGCAGGGGCCTTTGGAGGCTCTATAAGTTGATGCTACATGGGAACAGAGCATTTGCTCCAACTCTCCTTGCTCAAGAAAGGATGAAAGAAATCTTGAACAGATGTTTCCTTAACCTAACACCAGATTTCAGAATTAGATGCTATATTGGTAGAGGTTGGGTGTTTCATCCTTTAACTTCACTTGCCTAAAGAACAGCCTAGAAGAAAGAGAATATATCCATAATTGGCTAATTCTATACAATGACTCCATGACATCCTCGCAGCAAAAGTCTCAGCTTCATCTCACTTCTCAAAAAATTCCTTTCATAAGATAAGCAAATCCACTTAACCTCACCATGACGATGTCTACAGCACGCCATCATTCATAGGCTATCAGCCTCTGCCATTCCTTGTGCTAGCTCATCCTTTTAGAATAGTCTTATCTTGGGGTTCCATTTTCCATTTGTTCATAAGTGAGGGTGATAATTACTTCTTGGAAATAAGTGCTCTTTTTTATCCTTAATCACATCCTTAACTGAGATACAGTATTTTCTTCATAAATTCTTGAGGCAGGGAGCTTTTTGGTATAAAACTGACATGACAAGGCATGAAAGCTCTTTGGATATATTCTCTCTAGAAAATCGTGTCTGTTACGTGCAATGGATGAAAGTACTTTAACTTCAAGCAAATATAAAACACTGTGTCATTCTGAAACTCACTAGAACTGGTAAAAATTGTAATATGCATGATAAACACACACACGGACAGAGAGATGTCATAAAGTGCAAATACACATTGATTTATAAATGGTATTCAATTATAGAATCTTATCAAAACTACAGATAAAGTTTAGATTCTTTTGTACTGCCAAATGTAAACTCAGAAACAAAAGAAATTCCATCTAACACAAGCCATTTTTAAGCTATGGCTATTGTAGGTAAACATGTGTGTATATGCATATATGCACCTGTCAATCATATATCCATCTATATCATTTTACGTGTATCTTTACTTCCACATGCCATCTATATCTATTTCCATGATCTAACTTATATTTCATCTACACATCATATATCTATTGTCTATCACTTACCTATATATCATCTATCTACCTATTTATTATGCATCATATATATATATCATCTATTTATTATTTTGATGAAAGTTGAAGACTTTTGTAGTTGTGTCAATGATTAAATGGGTTTTAGATTGGAAGGATTAAGGAATTACTAGCCATTTCCCATAGCTGACTAGGTCAGATGTTACAGATGCAGTGGTTTCCATAAGGATAAGACTCGGTGTCCCAACATTAGATACACCTGTTTACAAACAATTCTATCTCACTGAATTCTCAAGTCTACTCTTAAACACAGGCTTTCAGGGCCTGCATTACTGGAACACACCTTCACTTTGTCCAAAGCAGGTGATAATATTGAGTATGTGGCATTATTGTGGGACTAGCTAAGGTTACTCTTTCTAGGCCAGGGTCTTCTATTTGTTTCACATTTGCTTCCCATTCTCTTTTATACCAATAAGATCCCAGAGCCTTTTCTCACTAAACCCAAGAAGATTTTCATGGCATGAAGGAACAGAAGAATTTTAAACAATGTTAAAAATGGAATTTTGTCTAGAAGAAAAACTATGTTGGTCAGACCTCATAAAAATATGCATTTCTGGACATAAAACCCAAGATTCTAGAATCTAAAATACATATCCACTAGAGATTCTGAAAAGTTGGTCAAATGTTGAGAATAACCATTCCAACATTTCTTCAGCCCCATACTAGAGTGTCCTAACATCTGTTGGTGGCATTGCTGAATTTGTTAAAACTACTTCACATTCAAGAATAAAAGGCTGATGAGTTGCTCAACCTTATACTGTCTTAACACTGGGAATGAACTAACTGTTTTATACAGCAGTAAAGAAGGTAATGATACTTCATAGCCCCTAACCACCTCTGTCGTAACTTGTTTCTAACATTTTTCTTTCAGTGACCTTTTCTGTGATGGCTCCAATCTGTGAGTCCCCAAGGCAGGAGTCACATGCTCTGTTGAGGCTGACCAGTATATATTTATGTTCTGAATAGCTTGTCTATAGGAACCAGTTCCCCTGAATTGGATTTTTCCCATTTTTCATGAAAAACAATAAAACAGACAGTTAAAAATCAATTGGATGTTTGACCTGAATGTAAATGATATAAACCTCCAGTTCCATTCCATGAGAAGGCTGCCCTCAGGTTCAGCTGGAAATTGCTTTGTCATAACATTGTCGGCAGCCTCCTGTGATAAAGTCCCTTTCCAATCGCTCAAAGAGACAATGAGTGTTATTGGCTTATATTCTTTTGTAGGATCTGGTCTCCATTGTTGTACCCTCTCAGCTTGACATATTCCATCTCATGATTTATAGTGTAGGAACTAAGTTCACTTCAGACTCTGCACTTGATAACCAGGGTAAATAATGAAGAACATATATATATATATATATATATATATATATATATATATATTATGAGCCCAGTATGGTCTCATAATACAATGTCATAATACAAAGTCACACACACAATGACTATCTGTGTGACAGGGAACCAAAGAGTCTGTTGGTAGCAGATTGATTATAAGGGTAAATAATGAAGGTAGCCACTCAGTCACTAGAAGCTACTAGAAGCTTCAGAGAAGAGATAAGTAGTGGTACAGTCCCAGTCTGAGGGTCAAGATCTGGAAGCTGCCTGGAGAGTCATAAGCTCCAGTCTGAGTTGAAACACTGAGAAACTTGAGTTCCCTAGGGCTTATGGGTGAGGGCATTATCAATGGATGCATAGATGTTCTTATTAAAGAATAGAGGAACTAGCATATACTTGCTTGGCTTGTACATCTTCTGCCTTTGTTTCATGCTGCAGGTCTCAAGCCTATTGGGTAATCCAATCCATGTTCAGGATGGGTAAAGTTTCTATAGCAATCATCTTAGCAAATTCATCCATATGCCCACCTATTTTTACAAAGAAACACACTTGGTTTTACTTGTACTTCCTTACAGGTGATGTCTAATGCATATTTGCACACTCTCAACACAATAATGCGCTCTCCTACTGGAAGCAGTGATACTTTAGTGACAGGTCAGGTGCATTACTTTAAGTGCATAATAAAGTTGGGACCATTCCACACTGAAGGGAGCTATCTAAGCATAAGATCATCACCACTTCCATTATGGAGGACACAGCATTTAATGATGATAGCCTTTAACTTTGGTTATTGCTGCACTAAAGTCATTTAAAGAGGTAATCAAACCCATCCCCAGCTGAAGACCCAATGCAATGTGCTCACACATCCATAGCCATTCCATATCAAGTAAGTGTTTCATGTTGTGTGTCCCATGGGATAAGAGCAAAGGAGGTAATTCAATTCATTCAGTGATGTGTCTGGTATTCCTAGATTAAATAAATTTACACACCAAGGTGCCTATGTATTTGAAGTTTTAGGTAACACACTACAACCTATCTTGGAACAAATAGGTGAACATCACTCAGTTCAGAGCTTGTCTGGATCAAGCAGCCAAAGTACAAAACTATACCAAACTAGAGATAAACTGCCTTTGTACTTCAATCTTGTCCTCCGTCCATGAATGGAGTCTGGTCATGATGCAGCCCCAGTGGTCTCAGGATGGTTCTTAGGGCTTCCCACTTAGGAATCATGGATAAAGGTCAGTGGATATCCTTAAGCTCTATTTGACTTAATTTTGCATTTTGTTAATCCATATCATAGCTCACTGAAGTCATATTCCATACAGATTGCTTCCACAGGCCAGGGGCTCCTGTAATCAAACTCATTCCTTTCTTCAAGGGGCCATCCTACACATGTGTCTGAGTTAGTCCCTGACCCCTTCATGAATATACTCTATCTCTTAAACTTTCACATCTGATCAATGTAACATACTCGTAGAGCCATATTTCTGTTGTACTTCCCTCTAGAAGCTATGAATTGTTACTTCTTTTGTTGTTGTTTTTATTCCATGTCTGTTCAAATCATTATGAAAATGAACTAATTGAAAGATGCAAATGAATTAAGCTGTACATAAGGAATAATCACTAAAGGTTTCATGGTCTTGTTACCTTACCCTGCCCTGATATGAATGTATCAGAATCCTCTTGCATGGACAAGACATATCTTAACATGTTAAAAAGCGCTACCATACCTTTTCCCAGGAAGATTGATGCATTGAACATGTAGAATAAAATTGAGCTACTGCGTTTACTACTTAACTGTAACATGCTTACTAAGACAGAGCAATTAGTGCAAGGCTCCTTACTGGATGGCATTTTGGAATGCTTGCAAGTTTTGGCAGTTATGAATAAAGCTGTTATAAGCATCCATATGCAGTTTTTCAAGGGGCACATGTATTTACATAGAATAGTCTATTCAAACTAAATGTAAAATAAACTACTTCTTATAATCTTTTACTAGACCATTTAAATAAGCTATTTTGATAATTTTGGTGTATAGAACATTTTATTATTTGTGGAAGTCACCATTTTATCCAATGGGTCATTACCTTAAACCTCTTCTCTAAGTCAGCCTTGTACCTTTTGATTAACATCTTATCAAGGTATGTTATCATGGCCTCTGGTAACTATGATAAAATTCTCTCCTTTAAGAGTCTGACATTTTCAGATTACACAGATCAGTAAGAACATGCAATATGTGTGTGGTGCATATGTGTACACCTTTGTATGGATGTGTAAATTCTGGATACCTTTCCCAATAGCTCAGCACATTATTTTTTGAGAAAAAAAGCTTACTGAATCTGGAGCTCACTGATTGGCTAGGCTAATGGGCAATTGCTTACCTTCAGCTATATCCTGTCTCTACCTCCCTAGTGGTGAGATTATATATGTGCTTCCATACCAGAATTTTGGGGCTTCATTATGTGTTTATGGAGTCATGCATTTTGCTATTTACAATTGATATGGGGGATAGAAGCTGAAGTGGACACTCTATAAGAAACCTCTCTATAGAGAGCACTTTTCTGAGGCTGGAATCAGGTCTACAAGGTATTCAAAAGATTTTCAAAAGATTTAGATATCCCAAAGGCCACTAAAATTTGTAGCTAACTTGCAGAATGTAAAACTATTTTAATTTAAAAGATATATTTTCACCTGATTTGCAGTTACACACACACACACACACACACACACACACACACACACACACACACACACACTTTGTTGAAAAAGTCATATACCTTGTAGAGATTGCCTGAAACTAAGAATATTTGCTTTGATTTTTAGCTAAAGCTCAAATGTGTGGTGAATTTTGTGGCATTTCAAAGCATCCTACTGCTTGGAAAGATACTATTTTCTATCAGTGTACTTGTACCCTGAATCATGATCACATCTATAGATAACAAAGTTGAATTTTCTGGGGCTTTAGATGGGAGAAACAAGGCACTTAACAATTTCAGCTTTCCTTCTATATCATGTATACATCTGTTCTCAAAGAAGTTTATCACTCTTAAGATTCTTGACCCAAAGATCAGAGCAAGTGTGACCTAAAGGACCCTTTGTTAGGATTCCAGAATGTTCAAAAAGATTCCATGTAGATATTTACTGTTATATTGAGGATTTTCTAAAAATCATAACAACAAAATCTTCTAGAAGCTTAATCACATAGATATTGTTAATACAAAATTGAGAAACATATTTCAAAAATATAGACATGGACTGTGTACACAATGATAGTCCCAAAAACTAAAGTCATCTGATGACAAGGTAACTGCCTTGAGTATGCTTTATCATGTCTATACAATGACTGAACACCTCATCAGGTTTTTCTCAGAAAAAGGTATTGCTCACTACTATAAGAAAGGGAATGGCTTTGCCCAACAGGAGGTGTCTAAATAGTATATAGAAAAGGTATGCTGAATTCAGGAGATTGATGATGGAAAATGTCTTATGTTGCTCGAAGGGATGTAATGGATAAAACTGAAGACTCTCCTTGGGCTTCAGTTTTTGCAGTATCTGTGAAGTCAGATGTTTCCTGTGGAAAGGATGATAGCTTCTCTCTTCTGTCTTCTGTCTTCTAAGACAGAAGCTAGATAACAGTTAGGAAAAACTATATCCACAAACAGCAATGAATGAGTGAGCCACTTGTAAGGAGCCAAGGACTTTGAATGTCCTGTAGAAGAGTACAGGGCCACTAGCAAGGAGCAGCCCAAGGCTTCATTGGGAACACTGCTGGTTTTCCATGTAACTGTGCTTTGGCAGAACTCCAAACATTTTGGGACCCAGGACTCTAATTAAGTTTGGGTGACTATTACAAGTACAGTGTTCCTCAAATACTATGGAGTGTGTGTGTGTGTGTGTGTGTGTGTGTGTGTGTGTGTGTGTGTATGTGTGTGTGTGTGTGTGTGTGTGTGTGTGTGTGTGTGTGTGTGTGTGTTATGTGTTTAGAGACTTGACTATTTTTTAAACTTAGAAATATTTAATTTTTGTGTACACGCACCAGCACCATTTACATGCTTCATGCCCATGGAAACAGAAGAAGGCATTGGATCTTCTGGAACTGGAGTCATTGACAGTTTTATACTGAGAACTGAGCCATGATCCTTTGCAAAACCAGCAGGTACTCTTAAATGCTGATCCATCTCTCCAGCCATACTCTTTTAATTCATATGTTTCTGGAGCAAGAGAAGTTTGCATTCCAGGAGTCACATTGCATGCAACATGGATGAAAAGAAACTAAATTTTGAGCTTTGTTTCACTAGAGTAAATCATGGGTGACACTGGTTTGGTGAGAGAACTTTCCATATGAGAGGGAAAAGATCATTGGAGTCACAGTGAATCATATTGACTGTTGCAGTAGACATTCCTGTATGAGTCAAAGCTTTCTTGATATTCTATGTACTGGGCAGGGTTCTGACACTTGGTTTGCTTTGGTTATGGGAGCAGTAGCACACTTGACGCTGGCACAGTCTTAGAAATTTGCTACAACCTTGAGGAACCATGTATTGCTCTTGGAATTTGCCACTATGTCAGCCTGAAAAATCAGTGGGCTGAACTAGTGTGTTATTCCTACTGACACTCAGTGAACAAACATGCTGAAGTCCATATGGAACACTAGTTCTACAAGCAGACATGAAAAGTGTGACTATGTCAAAAATAGAAGTTTAAAGATAACATATGAGTTACTTTGAGGTTTCCATGCCTCATAAAATTTCTTTCAGTTTCTATTTGTGTGTGTGTGTGTGTGTGTGTGTGTGTGTGTGTGTGTGTGTGTGTATGTATGATTATGTTTGCAGCAAGGCCCTGCAATTCAGCTGTAACATATCCCACCCCCATTGCTACAGGTGGGCTTTCTACAGGGGTATTGGGTAGGCAAACTTGGGTCTTCATGCTCATGCAGCAAGTATTGTCACCCATAGTGCCATCTGTCCAAATATTTTACAGCATCTTAGTCAATGATAAATGAGTTTTGTGCCAGAGTGATGACACATGCTTATAATCCCAGGGCTTGAGAGTTAGAAGCAAGAGTATTAAGAGTTCAGCACCTTCTTTGACCATATAGTAAGTTCAAGGCTACTCTGGGCTCATGGGACCCTCTATTAAAATAAAATAAAATAAAATATGTGATCTTTTAAATTTGTAATAAACAGGAAAATAGGAGATGTCTAACACTGAGGTATATAGTGTTGAAGTTATCATACTTTTAAAAATATTTATATTTGTTTATATTAGTGTTTCCTAATGGAAATTTTGTGATTTTTGTTCATTGTTTCATTTATCAAGTTTTCAAAATAGGAATATATTTACATTTTGTTCTAATTCTTATTGTTTCAACATTCATGGCCTTATCTACATGAAGGTAAACCATATGACTGAGAAAGGGTGCCACTTATTTTCATATTTTATAAGAGATCAGTAGATATTTATAACCAAGTATGTCTTAGCTTTTTATTTTACATAATTTGTATTGCCACTTTTTACAAACACTCATATGACAAAAGTCCCTGTAAAGTATATTGACAATGAGATTCTTACATTTGTAGTAGCATCTCCTTCCAGATGACACACATTTCCTAAGTTTTTATCACCTGTCCTCTGTCCTCCAAATGCTATCATTCTGTGGTTATTACTACCATCTCTGAAACAAAGAAATAATATATTTCTTAAGTACTTGCTGGGAATATCTGAAAATATATAATTTGGGATGTTCATACACTTGCCATGACTGACAGTGACATCACTTTTCAAGCTGATGGAGTTCTGGCATAGGTCTTATAGCAACAGATGCTCTTTGGGGACTTTACCACATGAGCTGTGAAGGCTGCATTGTAAAGGACAGATGTTTTGGCTCACTAAATATAGAAAAACAATGCATACTGAATGAAAATGAATTTTCTTATGACTGAATATCTCTTAAAGGTTTTGTTATAGTTTGTTCTACAGTTGCAACTTTGGTAGGAAAGGTTTTATCTAATGACACAGGTACTGTCCACCATCAAGGGGAGCCAAGGCAGGAACTCAAGGCAGCAGCTTGCAACAAAACGGCCACAGAGGAATGCTATTTCCCAGCTTGTTCTCTCTCCCCCCATTCCCCCTGTTAGCTTCATTTTCTTCTGCTTTCTTTTACAGCTAGGACCATCTGCCTGGAAATAGTACCACTCACAGTAGGTTGGGTTTTCCTATATCAATTAACAATAAAGTTAAAGCCTCAATGAAATGGGTATAGGCTGATGTCACCAAGACAATTCTTCTGATGAGCTTCTGTTCTTCCCAAATGATTCTATGTTTATGTTAAATGGATAGCTGAAACTAACTATGACAAGTATATGCTGGAGACTTTGACTTCTATTTCCAGATATAATGGAATGAGTGACACAGGGATAGCCCATTCCCATTTATAATGACAATGCCATGTTTATTTCTCAGGATTGGAACCAATAGCCTAGTCCTGACATGTGTGAGATGCATTCGTTGAAGAAATCTCATGAGTTGTGTCCTCCAGTTCACTGATTCTTGGTGAGAACAATTTCCAAATTCAGAGAAAACTCTGGAATCCCTGAATAGTTCTAAGATCATGATGAGCTGAGGGGCTGATCTCAGAGTCTAGGAGAGCTGAGGTAACTGGAATTTGAGAATGTTGGCTCCAGAGAATGAGTGGTTGCACTGTATGAGGCAGAATTTCAAGCTGTGTTCTGCAGTTCTCACACCTAGTTTGAAGAAATCCTATCAGAAGGATGAAATTGAGCTAATGTCAAGGGTGGAGAAAGTATGCAAAGGATAAAGTTGTGCTAGTGTCTGATGAGTTGTTAACCTAATTGGAATAGAGAAAACTCAACATCTCATTGAAAATCCATCATGAAGATAAAACAAGGGTAGGCCAGTATAAGGACAGTATACTGTTGTGTGCAAGTCTCAGACTCCCACTCTACTGCTAGGCAGTATCTTGACGACAGATGTCAGAACAGTCTATTTGTGGTCAAGAGCATAAAAGCAGCTTAGGAAAATATCGGGTACTTTTCAAAGGAAGTGCTCAAAGAGAAATTGATAGTAACTATTCCTGTAAACTATTATAAAAGAATATATACAAAAATCAATAAGAAGTGTATATACTCCAGGAAAGCAGAGAAAGAGAAATAAATGTGCCAGATATGAAGAAAACAAAGCAGTCAGAGCAGGTATTCATTGAATTCAGATAAGAAAAGTAGCAACTCAGTTTGAAAACCTAATTTTTAAGACACAAACCAATACTAATAAACTAGGCAGAAAAGTACAAGGTCTGAATATTAGAAACAAAGTAAGGACATCATGTCCTACAGTCTTTTGAACAACTTTATGCAAATGATTTGAGCAACAGAGACTCTTTGGAAACACAAATTGCCAATTACATTTGAGACAGTATACTTGAACAAATGTCTATGTGTTAAAAACTATTTTAGTTTAGATGTACTTACAAAGGTATACTTGGCCTTTAGTTTCAGTGGGTGGCATAAAAAATGCCAGTTTGACACAAACCCTTCATTTGTTAATGACAGCATTAATATAATACCGAGCTAAAAATATTATAGGAAAATTACTGGTTATTAGCCTGCATAAATACAGACTTGGATTTTTTTTTTGAGAAAATATGAATCTATAGAATCCAGTAACATGTAAAATGACCAGCTGGTACTTGTTCCAAGAATGCAAGTATATTTCAGACTTAAAATTAAGTAAAGTATTATACTTTTGGTTGTGATCCTTGCCTTTAATGGCACAACCCAGGCTGATGCTAGGACAGAGGGTGGCTCTCTATGAACTGTCAGCGGAGGCCCCATTGTTGAAGATAACATCCACTCAGCTTAATGAAGATAGAGAGGTAGAGTTGCTGCCTACAGCCAACTTTCACCCTATGTTCTAGACTCTTTGGTGCAGGAAGGTACTTTGCAAGCTATGCAAAGAGAAACCTGGACACCAACTTAGCCACAAAAAACCCTGACCTATAATCTGTCCTGCCTGAAAGATATGCTGGGGCAATGATGGCACAGAACTTGTGGGAGTGGCCAGCCAATGTCTGATTTAACTTGAGGCTCAACCAAGAGAGGCAGCCCATTTCCCACACTCCCTGAATGTACAGGAACCTGAGACTGAATAGCCCAGAGATGAAAAAAATCAATGAAGTGACTCCTAATAATATTCTGCTATACTCATATATAGGTACCTTGTCCAGTCATCATCAGAGACTTCCTCCCTCAGAAGATGGGAGTGGGCACAGAGACCCATAGCCAGACATTATGTGGACAGAGAGCCTAAACTGAAGGTCTTCATCAGGTCCCTTCCCTTGGAGATTGGGGAACTCTGAAGAAGAAGAAGAAGAAGAAGAAGAAGGAGGAGGAGGAGGAGGAGGAGGAGGAGGAGGAGGAGGAGGAAAGGAAAAATTGTAGAGTCAGAGAAGACACCAGGAGAACATGACCCCCCCCCCCATTGAATCTACTAAGCAGGGCTCATATGATCTCACAGAGACTAAAGTGGCAAGCATGGGACCTTAAGTGGTCTGCACCAGGTCCTCTGGGTGTATGTTATGGCTATCAGTTCAGTGTTTTGTGGGACTCCTAACAGTGGGAACAGATGTATCTGAGTCCTTTATGTGTTCTTGGGACTCTTTTCCTCCTATTGAGTTGCCTTGTCCAGTCTTGGTAGGAGGGCTATTGTCTTGTCTTATTGTATCTTGTATGGTCATGTTTGCTCGTTGTCTTTTGGAGGCCTGCTCTTTTTGGAAGGGTAAATGGGGGAATGAATTTGAGGAAGAGGGTGGGGGATCTAGGAAGAGTGGAAGGAGGTGAAACTTTTGTCAGGATGTATTATATGAGAGAAAAATCTATTTTCAATAATTAATAAATAATTAGATAATAGATGATACTCAACATATAAAATTGACAAAATTAATTGAATCTATAAATGGATTTAAAGAAAAGATGTGTGATTATCTTAATAGATTTAGAGGACTCTGTTGCAAATTCAAAACCAATTCTAAAATGACCCTTTAGAAAAGAAGACATCCAGGAACTACAGAAATATAAAAAATACAGCTATTCTCACACTAGATTGAATGATGAACCTATGATTAGCAGCAGACAGAGGCCTGTCCTCTCTATTCGTGTTGGCATGGATATTTTGGATAAAATAATAAGGTGCCTTATATAGACATTCCCTCTAATTGAAAACTTCCTTTTTGGAGAACAGAGGGAGATTCCTAAGACTTGGGGAGTAAATGAAATACAGTAGAAGATCCCCTTGGCCCCTTTTAGAGATTATGTAAGCCATAAACAATTGCTGGGGAAGGTAAGGCTTTTCAACGGAGTGCCTTGAAAATTTGAGGGAGCTATGGAGATGCAACTTAGTGAGTGATCTCTCTTACTGAAATGGGCTTTTTGCTGTGGAAGATGCCTTTAAGTTACCCATGGGCTTGTAAGTAATTGCAATAACCTCACTGGCTCACAAGGCAACACTTGCGTCTCAGTGGTGTCCTATCCAGAACAAACTAATGTTAGTTATGTTTTCTATAAGAAATGTAATGCAGGAAGCTGATATAATATGGTTGATTTATTTACATAGAGTATAACTTTTGTAATAGAAAAATTCAAAGTAATAAGTTTGACAGTGGAACAGATTATTGGAGAAATATCAATGGTCGTACTCTGGTATAATTTCTCTAAAAAATAAAATTCAGCTTGAAAGCATTTTCTTTTGAAAATTCTTTATGTTTTTCAAATGGCATATAATGTGCTGGATAACACCATGACATTTTAAACCAAAGTATGTTTTACTTTAGGGTTAAAAATATAATTTAATTCCTTCTTGACTTCATTTGTAGAAGATAAGAATTCAACTATCATTTTATATTTCCAGGTCTTTTTTTCATAAATACACCTTTGTTATTATCTCACAAATAGATGTAAGTCCACTTCATAAAATTATTGGAGTGCACATATGGAACTTGTTTAAATTCATCTTGTGTTAAGTTCACTGAGCTCCTTATGACTCAAGTTTAAAGCTTTCACTCATTTTGAAACCTTCTTTCACATTATCTCTTCAGTTATTTCCTTCTCTTCTCCTTTTTGGGTTTAACTTTCACATTTTTGACTTATACTTTTATTCTATCTTCTGTTCACTTTTATTAGCCTAATTTTTGTTCAAGTTTTTATTATTCATTTGTGTGTAGCTGTTGTGTTTATAAAATGATCCTACTCCTGCTGCGTCTATTTAGCTTTTAGTATTATGTTTTTATTTTTCCGTGACTGTGTTTCTAGATTTAGAAATCACTGTCCATTTTTGCTACTAATTTTTAAGACTGTATTTCCATGGGGTTTAAGGGATTTTGTCTCTTGAAAAAGTTTGGTCACTGGAGAGATGGCTCAGAGGTAAAGAGCACTGACTGCTCTTCCAGGGGTCCTGAGTTCAATTCCCAGCAACCACATGGTGGCTCACAAACATCTACAATTCAATCTGGTACCCTCTTCTGGCATGTAGGCAGAACACGGTATATGTAATAAATCTTTAAAAAAAGGATAAAAAAAAGAAAAATGTTGGTTACGAAATGAAATAATCATATCTCAAATTATTGGAGAATTATTGAACAAAGTCCAAACCATCCATAAAACCATTTATGTTTTTACTGACATTTCACATGTGAATTGAGTATGCTTCTCAGTTTTCAAGTTGAGCTGGCCTGGAACATGCACTTGGTCATTACACTTACCTCTTTCTCTGTATTTTGGTAAGTATGGGTGGTCCTCAGGCTTAGCTCTAGGATGATCTGTAGCACAAATAGTCTTTAGCTGAATGAAAAATTCACTTCTTGAGCCCCATCCATACCTATTCCACTAGAAAAACAAATACAGACACACTAATGGGCATTACCCGGGGACATCTTGAAAGGACACCTGCTGCAGGCCAATTGGCAGATGAACTCACTCAGCAATTTTCTCTCCATTTGACATTTTTCTTGCATATCACCAAACTGTCTTTTTAGAACACATAGTGTTAAAGCTACATCATAGACTCCTCCCCATCTTGTTGTCTTCCTCCATAAATATTTTATTACAATAAAATAGTTATGCATATAGCTTCTTTCTCTTTTTTCCAAAATATAGCACGAGACTAAGGAAAGTATCTTCTTAAAACAGAAGTGTTTTCCCCACTAGCCAAGAACATAAAATTACCTTCAAGTAGCTACATTTTACAGCTATGAGTGCTGCTTTTATTAAAATAGATATAAAATAGATTAAGTACAATGTAGTGCATCCACTTTACTAAACTGTAAGAGTGTGATGAAAGACTGCCCTTGATTAATTAGAATGGTTGGCAGACTCATAGAACAGTTCTCCAGTCTTAGACCTCTTGTATATCACCTTAAAATTAATTTGAATTCAGAAATACATCACTTAGACAAATTTATCTTAGATGCCGTGTGTGTGTGTGTGTGTGTGTGTGTGTGTGTGTGTGTGTGTGTGTGTTCCTGGGATTAAGAGCCTTCTGAAGCAATAGTCCTTTACAGATTTTATGATATGGAAAACCTCTATCTAAGACTTCTGCTACACCAGAATACAACAATATTGCCTAATGTAGCCATGCCTACTTAGGATCTGCCACATCCTCAATCTGTATCGGCGGAACACATGGCTGTACCAGGCCCTATGAGAAGGCACACGGGTTCAGAGCGTGGAACAGATCCGTGAGGTTGCATCAGGGGCTGCTCGGATCCGAGGGGAAACACTGGGCCTCATCGGTTTTGGTAGCACCGGGCAGGCAGTTGCAGTTCGAGCCAAGGCCTTTGGATTCAGCGTCATATTTTATGACCCCTACTTACAGGATGGGATAGAGCAGTCTCTGGGCATGCAAAGGGTCTACACCCTACAAGACCTACTGTATCAGAGTGACTGTGTCTCCCTATATTACAATCTGAATGAGCATAACCACCACCTCATCAACGACTTGACTATCAAGCAGATGAGGCAAGGAGCATTCCTTGTGAACGCAGCCAGAGGTGGTCTGGTAGATGAGAAAGTCCTAGCTCAGGCCCTCAAAGAGGGAAGGATACGAGGAGCAGCTCTCGATGTGCACGAGTCTGAGCCCTTCAGCTTCGCTCAGGGCCCATTGAAAGATGTACCAAATCTCATCTGCACGCCGCACACAGCCTGGTACAATGAACAAGCATCACTAGAGATGAGGGAAGCAGCTGCCACTGAGATCTGCCGAACAATCACAGGTCACATCCCAGAAAGCTTGCGAAACTGTGTCAACAAAGAATTCTTCGTTACTTCTGCTCCGTGGTCAGTCATCGACCAGCAAACAATTCATCCCAAGCTCAATGGTGCCACATACAGGTATCCCACTTCTTACACCAGATATAGTGGGAAATTACCAATATGGAGTCAGGTAGAAATACAAGGGTATTTAATAGGGGAAAGCCTTACTTACAGAGCGACCTAGCCAGCCAGCATGGCATCAGTCTGTCCAGCAAGTACAAAGTGAAACCAAAAGAGATCGCTGTTCTACGTCACCCTGACCACGCCCTTGCAAGTGTGGTTAGGTACACCTGTAGCCAGCCCCTAAATAGGTGCGGCTACAGCTTCCCCTACAGCCTAACTGTAGATGTTACCTTTCTACACTCTTTCAGTAAATTTCGTAGGCAGTTAACTCCCATAGTCAAGTGCTGAGAAGCACTGTGTGGCTGTGAAAGAAAATGCTTGCTCCAGTCTAGATTTATGCTCTGGTTTCTGCAAGAGGTTGCATGGCTCCTGTGTCCAGCTAACCTTAGACTAATTGTACAATTAATGTTGTAACAGAAAGTCTCTAAGCTAGCACAGATTCTCCTGTGATGTGATTAACTCCTGGGACACCAGGCAGCAGGCATTAGGCACAAAGTGCAAACTAGTTAATGTTGGAGGACAAGAAAGAGGCCAGGCCAGGCCATGTAATAAAAAAAAAAAGTTCCACTGAATCAGTAGTATACCCAAGCTAGATCTTACAACTTTCCTCTCCTTGTCCCCTGGTTGTTCAGTAAGAGGTGAGACAGTTCCAGAAAGTAAAAGGTCACCATAATTATACAGACATAGACATGAAACAAGTGAGAACATTTCAACAGACAGTCAGTTCCATCTGCTCCCACCTCATTGGTCTTAGGGACCTGGTACAGTCTGCTTTCTCACTCATTCTTTGATTTACAGCTAGAGGAAGCATGGCTGATATAGGCCCATGGTGATGAAATTGCTTAATTTGTAACATTGCCATCAAAACCTGAATATAAGACATGTGAGAATATTAAATACACACACACACACACACACACACACACACACACACACACACACACAGCAGAAGGGCACTAAAATAGTTGATAGGGCTGGAGAGATGGCTCAGAGGTTAAGAACACTGGCTGCTCTTCCAGAGGTCCTGAGTTCAATTCCTAGCAACCACATGGTGGCTCCCAACCATCTGTAATGTAGTCTGGTGCCCTCTTCTGGACTGTAAGGGATACATGCAGGCAGAACACTGTATGCATAATAAATAAATCTAAAAAAAATAGTTGATAATAAATTAGTGGAGCTCTATCTATATTTTTGGAAATAAATAAAAAAAGATACCTTGCTAGAATCAAGAGTCATCCTTCAAAATCCCCTTTTAAATGTAGAATATGCATTTTTATGAAAGTACTCTGTTTAATATTTTGTGAGTTTTTTTATGACATTTGTTATTATGAAACGGCAAAAGGCACAAGAGAGTACAAGCCTTACCTGAATGAAATCAGAAAATATGTTCAGGCATTCTTTTGGCAGCCCTTCCTGGATACTCTTGAAGGCCAAAGCTAGCAGATTTTGACAGGTCTGTCAAGAGAATCTGAAAGACACGTGGGATTTAAAGTCTCCTTCAATTTTGAGTGCAGTTGTGGAAAACTATCCTTTGTGGTGAAGAGAGTGCATAAGAAAGGATGGACTGCAGCACCATGCCTTGGAACTATTCTGGAAATACCGAGCAATCGTGTGTAATGCTTTAAGCCCTAGTATCCAGGGTGTCCCCCAAAATTTCTTTGAGGACTTGCTAAGTAGAAAATTAGCTTAGAGTAGACATTGAGAAGTCAGTAGTGTCCAATCACAATGTCAGTTAGTACATTACAGAGTCTCAGGTCATTGCATGTACAATCTCTCATGTTTGAGACTACAGCTTCCTGATTTATCTTTATTACACAGGAACTCCCAACCTCACTTGTGTAACACTTTGAAATGGAAACCATCATAGGATATGCTGCTTGCTGGCATGTGCTGTAAGCATTGTTTCTCTTTTAGAGTTGCCAAGGATGGCCAGCAGCTAGTAATTTTCTTCTTAAAATACTTTCAAGTTTGGTTTGAGTAGCATTAAGTGAATTTAAAACACATGCTCAGTGAATTCTATAAGTTCGTCTTTTAGATTATTCAGTGAGGCTTCTCTCTTACTTTTCCATGACACACTAGTTTAAAAGGTTAGCTAAGTGTCCCATCTTGTGACAGGACAGGTGTCACCACCCTACTTGGAGTGAATTCTGGGGTCTCTCTATTCCAGTGGGCAGAGCAGATGGGCAGAAAGTGCCATTTGGGCCAGTGATTTATTTATAATCTTTAGGTTTATCTATAATCTTTAGAATATTGTCAGGGCATTAGAAGTCTTCCCAGTGGCTCCAGCCTGAGATTCAGATATTTGTCTTCTTTACCAACCTTGTCCTGGAGATGAAAGCGGTGCTTTGCTGGATTAAGCTGTTAATGATTAAGTGATTCAAGAGATTATTATGACAGCCAAACCAAGCTTCTTTTTCAGGGAATAAATACTGACATTGAGCAAATTTCTGACATAGCAGGAAGAAAAAAAATACCTACTGCCATGAACAATAAGATGGTAAATTAGAAAGTGTTCTGAAATTTCAACCTCTGCATACCATCAAACCTGTATTCCCACTCCACTTTTCTTTGGCTTTCTTTTCTTTTCTCTCTCTCATACAATACATCCTGACTGCAGTTTCCCCTCCCTCCACTAATCTCAGCCATCCCCCCAAATCTCCCATGTCCCAAAGATCCTCTCTTCCTTCGTTTCCCTTCAGAAAAGGGCAGGCCTCCACAAGATATCACCCAAAAATGGCACAATACGTTTCAGTAAGACTAGGCACAAACCCTCATTTCAAGTCTGGACAAGGCAACCCAGTAGAAGGCAAAGAGTCTCAAGAATAGTCGAAAGAGTCAGAGAGATTCCCCTGCCATTAGGATTTCCACAAGAACACCAAGCTACACAAGCATAGCATATATGCAGAGAACTTAGCACAGACCTGTGCAGGGTCTGTGATTACCACTTTAGTCTCTGTGAACCCCTATGGGCCTTCTTAGTTGATTCTGTGTGCCATGCTCTCCTGATGTCGTTTACCCCTTTGTTTCCCACAACCCTTCCTCCCCCTCTTCTGTGGGGCTCTCCAAGTTCCTCCTAATGTTTGTCTGTGGGTGTTTACATCTGTTTCCATCAACTACTGGATGAAGCCTCTCTGATGACATTTGAGGTAGGGACCTATCTAAGAATATAGAAGAATAGCTTTAGTATTTTGTATTTAGTATTTTAGTATTTAGTATTTTAATACTTTTTAATATTTTGCCAGTAGTGTTAGGTTCTACCCTAGGTCTCTGGCTATCTAGCCTCCTAGTCCTTGTCATCCAGGTGTGTCTGGAATGGGCTCCTTCTCTTGGCATGGGCCTCTAGTTGGCTTTCTCTATTCTTGTCATTTACTCATAACTTATTTGATATAATGTGGAAGATCATAAAATACAAGTTATCTTCAATTTAACCTGACTTGACTGAATACCTGTGTATATATGAGTTCTTGTCTCCAATTTCACCTGATAAATAAATCTTGTACATGTATATGTGTTCTACATATACTGAGTCATTCATGTTTTGATTGGAATAGTGAAATCAATCCTATATCTATGATTGTCTTAGTTTTTGTTTGTTTATTTGCATTTCATTTTGGGTCCTGAACTTGGATTTGGAAGCCTGGGTTCCTGTTACATCAAGGCAATATGTGAGAAGATTCAGTTCCCCAGATCATTTGTGGTGCTTTAATCCTTTAGAAAAATTTTTCAATGCTGTTTACACCAGGATATTTCTTATACAAACCCTCTTTACACATGCAAAAATAACATAGGCAGGAACTATTTGCTTTTGATCTCTGCAGACAAGATGTGCAGGTCTCTTTGGGGGGTTTTCTGTCTTTTATACTTACTAGGAGGAGATTAATAAAATATCTCTATGCTATCTGATGTGCAATTGGTTGTATAGCTGTTTTGCTTTTGATCAAGTTAAGGGAGGATAAGAGAGTACAGCATCCATAAAGGCAACGCTTATGGAACAGGACAGATGCCACAGTGCAGAGCAACACTTGTAACATCTAGCTGGACTAACACTTTCTCCAGAAACTCTGACAACATTGCCTGGGTGATTTGTCTTCATTTTATTCCTGTAGTCATGTGGATGTGTGTAGTGGTCTTCATCTGCACCAAGTTCTTAATTTATCCATATTTTAACTTATCAAATCATGGGCTTAGCAGTTATCTATGGAAATCTTTCTTTCAATTAATCAGTATGACATCATTTAATGTCCCTCTGTTCATGAGAAATAGTCCCAAAAATAGTAAGAAAATTGAGGTTATGTTTTGTATGTGGTCTCTAAAATCAGTACACCAAAAACAAGAGTATTTGGTATTATTCTCTGTTTGGTTATCACATCCAATGAAGGACTTATTCACTGTTCAGTTTCTACAAATGCACAGTAAATGTGTGAGTAGGATGCCATCCTAGAGCCTTCATCCAGTAGCTGTTGGAAGCAGAAGCAGGGAGAAACCTTTTAAATGAATAGACGTATATTTGATAAAGACTCATTTTATGAACTCTGTAACTTAAAAAAAACAAGTGACATAGCTTTAAGTTTTTTTTATTTTAAATTATGTGTATATAGGAGTATATGTTCTCATGGTTACAGATGTCTTCAAATGTCAGAAGAGAACTTCAGTTTCTCCAGTTCCTCTAGAGTCGGGGTTACAGGTGGCTAGCTTCTCAGAACCAAATCCGAGTCCTTTGAAAGAGCAGTTAAACACTCCAGTTCCAAGCATTTTTTTGGTTATTTCGTAATACATACCTTGATACTACATTGTGATTTTCTTGCAAGTTCTTTCATAACTTTTGTTTATTTATACTATGGTTTTATTCAGCTTAAAATTCTTTAAGAAACCATTTGTTGGGTTTATTTTCTGGCTGATTATCTAGCAATATTTGCTGATTAGTTACAACTAATTAAGATATCTATTTCATTTCAGTAAGATGTGTCAACATATTTTGGTCTATTACTATTCTCCCTGCTGGGTTATTCTGGTGGTTGAGCTTATCCAAACAAAATCACTGAAGACTTACTGGACCTAGATTCAGAAGGAAATCTTTCAATGTTTTTGTAAAACTTGATCATTTCTTAGTTTTGTATACTACCTACTGTACCTGGCTTAACAACATCTAACTGGATATTGACAAACAATGTTGCTTGAAGAATAGCTTGTGTGCTTCTCCGGGCTGATTTGTATCTTATCTATCTTTAGATCTTGATATCTTTCTAAATTGAAAACCCAGCTGCCACACAAATACTCAGATTTCATAAGATCTCTGTCTTGTCTTTTCCAGGGTGAAGTCTTAGCCTGTTTCATCTGCTGTATCATTGTATGCTCTGCAGTGGGTGTTGTAGAAATTCCACAGCCCACTTCTTAGTTGAAAGCATGTGAGGTGGCTCAGAGCCCTTGCTCCCCTTTCGGCAAGGATTTCACGGAACTGTTGAATTCTAAATGCCAGCTTCCTGCCTAAGTTAAGGCTCCTTTCAAGCCATACCATATGCAGCAGAAAAGCCTTGTTCATCACATGGGAAAGCTCTAAAAGGTTCTGGGAGAGTGGTATGCACCTGGAAGTCTGTCCATCATTCCCTCCCTCCCTGCTGACATATTGGGTATTGATGGATTTTTACCTGAACATAAAGATTGTTTGTAAGGCTATGCATGTCAAGCCCACAGCTATTGCAACCATGGTGACAAGATGATAGCTTTCCTCTAATATCAAACAAAATACTAGAAGTTTATAGCAGAGAAATTACTCAAGAAAGTAAACAAAAAACTTAATAGGAAATAGAAATGGTTAAGTTGTCTATAGATAGCATAATCTTACATGGAAATGTTAGCTTATGTTTTGTTAAAAATTGTGAGAGCTGATAATAATGAAAAGTTTTCATAGTATTCAAATTTTGTTATTTTACTTTAAACTTCTTGTATTTTTCTGTACATTCTACTGAAATTTTTGCATGCAGAATCTATATGGATAATAAGTGTTTTATTTTCTTTCAAAACTTGGTATGCCACTATTTTTTTCTTGCCTCACTGAATGGGTGAACTTACATTAATATATAGAATAAATAGGGGAAGCCTTCCTGAACCTATGTTCAAAGTGACAGCTATGAATGTTTCTCTGTCAAATTATTTTTGTATATTTGTATATGGTCTGCTCCTGTTGCATTCATAACATTTAGAACATTATTATTTGTCATTAAGCCTGAATGCCTTTTGAATGGATTTTAGTCTCTATAACAATGAATATGATTTGTTTATAAAAATATTTCATTTTTATCATTTCTGTGAAGATATGCCAAATTGAGTGCATTCATGAAATTAGCATTAATCTAATAATTGCTTCTTGGTTTAATTATTTTTTGTGTGTGTGACAGGGTCTTACACTGAAGCCCAGACTGGTGTTGAATTCACTATGTTGCTCAACTGGTTCTTAATTCTTATCGAAATAAGAATTCTTTACAGAAAAAATTATTTTCTGAAAAAGTAGTATTATTACTTCATTCAATATTTGTTAAAATTTACTGTATTACTTCCATACCATGGGATTTTCTTTAAGGAAATATTGTAGTAATTAATTGAATTTGTTTAGAATTTGCATCACAGAACCTTTTTCCAGCAGCTAATGGAAGCAAAAGCAGAGATTCACAGCTAAGCACTGAGCTGAATTCCTGGAACCCAGTTTTAGAGAGGAAGGAGAGATAAAGAAAAGGGGTAAAGACCATGTTGGGGAAATGCACAGAAACGGCTGACCTGAGAAATTGGGAGCTCACAGAATCCAGACTGGACAGCTGGGGAACCAGGCCTAAACCAGGCCTCCTGACTGTGGGTGTCAGTTGGGGGGGCTTGAGCTGTCTATCAGTGGAAACATCATTTATCCCTAGTGTATGAACATGCCTTTGGAGCCCATTCCCTATGGAGGAATACTCTCTCAGCCTAGATACAGAAGTGAGGGGCCTCTGTCCTGATCTAAATGGCATGAAAGAGTGATGATTCCCCATGGGAGGGAGGCTTCACCCTTTCTGAATAGTGGATGGGGTGGGGTGGAGAGATGGTGGGGAGAATGGGAGGACGACAGGAGGAAGAGGGAACTGGGGTTGGTATGTAAAATAAGATTGTTTTAATTTAAATAAAATATTTAAAAAGTTAGCTTTCCATCTCTATAGGCTGGGTTTATGTACATGTTTTCCCCCAGGACGAGTGTATTTGGTATAAATTCCAAAGGCATTTTTATCATAACTCTCTAAAATTTTTTGGCAACTTTTAAGTCAGTAGTTATATATATATATATATATATATATATATATATATATATATATATATTTATCACATCTAATTAAAAATATTTATGTCATCTCTAGTTTTTCATGTTTGATATTTCTAAGAATTTACAAATTCTGTAGATTCTCAAAGAGCTTCTTAGAGTTCAGTTAATTTCTCTTGTGAATTTTTTTATTGAGATCCACATTTTAGTTTCATTATTTCATTCTTCCATGTTCTTATTTCAAAGTTAACAATAGGACTCATATAAACATGTAAATAAAGCCCAATGAATCAATGTTAAAATCTCATATCAAAAAGTTTGAGTTTTTTTAATAAACTAAATCGTGTCTTAATCTATGGGCAATTTTGAGTGTTCTATTTGTTCAAGGCTAGGCTAATGAAGGTATCAGAGAAGAGTTAGTAGAGTTTCAATGTAAAGGGAACATTTTCTATGTAATTTTTAAAGCTCCAAACTATGTTGAGCTTTACAAGTATTATTTGAGGAAGAATATTTTGGTAACACATTTGCAGATTATGTTATGTATTCATTAACATCTAAATCATTTAAACACTTTTGAAAATTAAATGTCTAAGGAATAACAGAAATAAAAACAATTGAGACCACAGATATTAAATAATCATGACAAAATTATAGTAAAGGCAAGGTAAAGTATGATTTATATTTTTCACAAATATTAAATTTCCCACATCTGTACAATAAATTCACAGTTTTTCATAATTTATTGAAACCTATGCTTTGCCTCTTGGTTATGTAGATTTATTTATTCAAAACTGAACAGTTTAGAACTAGTAGTTAACGCTGGGTCTGAGTTTTATGAATAGATCCAGTATGATTTGCTATTATAATTATAGAAAATAGTGCACAGGATTAGCAAAAAACACTGGTTAATGTTTTAATTAATTTGGTTATGTTCACAACAAACACTCACTACCTTATGTCTGATAAACAAGTTGTGAACAGTTGTTGTGTAGCATGACATTCTTCAGGCATTCTAGATAGTATGGAGAGTGGGGTAAAATTTGGGTTTGAGAGGCAATTTGATAGATCATGACCATGATATTTTTAAGTTCCGGAATATCAAGGAAGGAGAGGAGAGCAGTAGAAGGAAAAGATAGCCGCTAGGAGAGGAGGGTACTTGCTGGGCTTCCTGTAATGTGAATAACATATGAGCTGAAAATAGTGAGTCACTTTATTCTGTGCATTATTTAAAATAATTTCTTTTGCCCATTTATATTTCATTCAATATTTTATAAACAACCTGATACAAACTCCACAATTATAAGGAAATATTTCCAGAATATCAGAAAAATAAACAAAATTTGAAAACTTAGTAAATTACTTATCCTAAAGCATTAGTAAATCCATAATGTAAATCCAATGATAAACTTTGGAAGAGTCGGGGAATCAAAGAGACCTCAGTGCAATGTAAGAGTTAGTTAACTAACTTTAAGCATGACATAATTTACAAGAGGTTTGTTTTCCTCCCCAAAGACAAAAACATTAAATTATGCTAATGTTTTTAAAAGGTAGAATTAAATTTTATTGGCTTGATATTTCTAGGACCAGGAACTCAAGTTACAACAAAACATTAAAATGCCCTGAGGTAGTTTCTTATTTTAATTAAAATGTAAACATGAGAGTAAGAGCTATTAATGGTCACACATCAATTTTTATTCCATTATGGGAAAATAAACTGAAATTAGATATTTTCCCAAAACAAAAACAGTGAAACAGTGGCTCCAGTATTGTTCTTTAACCAAAAGAAAAGCAAAATGAAATAACAATTGGTATTGGTAAAATATATTATTTCTATCATTTTGTCAGAAGTCCAATCTGACAATATAAATGAATAACATTTATTTATATATCTTCTCATAAGATTAAAAATAAAGTCATTTTCTCCTGTGAGGAGTACAGCTCCTTCATCAATGAATTGCAAATAGAGGTCCAAGCTCCTGCTATTAAAACCTTTGCAATACTCTGGGAATCTTGAGGAATCTTAGTATTTGAAATTACCATTAAATACAAACACCATGCTTACAGTTTAAATACTGTGGAATTCATTGCCATCATCATTAATGACTCATTCATGATAATTTTCTTCACCATCATTGAAGCCAGTAGCTATTTCATGCATATAATATAATTGTAAATTCAACTAGCCCATAGTGTCATTTTCCTCTAAACCCTTGCAACAGCCATGCAAGTCAGATAATATTAATATTTCCATTCTATAAATGAATAGTCTAGACAGGAATGTGATGACACCCACCTGCAATTCCAACACTCAAGAAGCAAAAATGGCAGGATCAAAAATTCAGCTCCATCCTTGCTGTTTAGTGAATTTGAGGCCAGCATTTAGTAGTGAGACTGTCTCAAAAACAAACAAAATATAAACATAAAAAGAGAGAAAAAGACAAGTAATCTAAAGTGTTTGGAATTGAGAATGGCAAGCAGAGGGAAAACAAAGTACTGGAATTTGAGACTGTCACACTTCAGTATCTATATTATGTCTTAAATACATAGGTTTAGTTTTAGTTAGCAGTGAGCACCTCATAAAAGAATAGATACTAAGAAAAGGAGTAATTTAGTAATTCTTAAGGGGCAGTAAAAATATAGTGGAGAGGCTACCCTAAATGCCCTTCCCCTATAATGAGACTGATGACTGCCTTATATGTAATCCTAGAGCCCTCATCCAGTGGCTGATGGAAGCAGAGGCAGACACCCACACTGAACTGAACTCTGGAACCCAGTTGCAGAGAGGAAGGAGTGAAGAGCAAAGAGGTCGGGACCAGGCTGGTGAAACCCACAGAAACAGCTGACCTGAACAAGGGAGCCAGCATGGGACTTCTCCAGTCCCCTGAATATGGATGTCAATGGGGAGGCCTGGCCACTCTGTGGGGCCCATGGTAGTGGATCAGTATTTATACCAGGAGTAAGAAGGGACTTTGGGAGCCCATCCCACATGGAGGGATGCTCTCTCAGCCTGGACACATGGGGAGGGCCTAGGCCCCTGGACACATGGGGGAGGGGAGGGAGAGGGAGAAGGAGAGGGAGAAGGGATTGACATGTGAAGCAGGCTTGTTTCTAATTTGAACTAATAAAAAATAATCTCGTGGGGAAAAATACAGTGCATACCATGAAACATAGAATGGATCTTAGCATGGTGTATATCATGAAACACACACACACACACACACACACACACACACACACACACACACACACACACATATATATATATATATATATATATATATATATATATATATATATATATCTTCCTGATAAGGAACTAGAAGAGAAAATCTTGGGTTTTTTGTCATTGTTGTTTCTGGCATTTTTTGTCTCAGCATTTTGCAAAGGACAGCCGGAACATGAGCATATGGAAAAGGGGGGGAGGTGACAGATTCCAATTAATTACCTCCAATTTCCTTCATATACCTTGGTCTCTTGGGGGTTCTTTGAGTTCTTAATTTAGTGAAAATAGATAGAGTTGTTTTTTTTTTAACAACTCCCAAACATGAAAATTCATCATGCCTTTGTGATAGTGCTTTCACTGAATATTTCACTAGACATAAATAAACAGAATGATCTATACAAAAAATGAAGTGTATTGTTAGTATTCTCTTAACATCTCTGTGATTGTTGTGTTGCTGCAGTTATCTTCATGGTGTCAAAGGCTTTATGTCCTTCTCTTTGTTTTACATGGTACTCTAATTGTTTGTAGAAAAAAAATATCACCACATCAGGAAAAAATGTTCAGAAGTTCTCCGCATCTGAACATTGTTATATTAGAAAATATTACATGCCTGTATACTTGCCTCTTTCATGCGTGGCCCTGGGGATCCACATGGGTGATTCTGAGCGTGTTTATTAAGTATTCATTCAAGGGAGCTAACGGTTACTACCTGAGGGCAGAATGAGTTCTGCACCCATTAAAAGATTTTCTCCATAGCCTTGGGTCATTTGTAACTTTTGCTTGTTTTACTTTGTGTCTGGCTTACCTTGGCTCACAAGCTTGAGCAGCAGGATAAAATCAATTTTTCTATATAGCAGAAAACAATGGCAGCAGGGAGAGCATATAAATCAGATTCCTATAAAGGGCAGGTCAGGGTAATAGACCAGATCTTCAAATCACTCTTTTCCTGACTACAAGTTGCATGTATATGTGAGGCCTGAAAATCACAAGTACATTTCAAACTGATCATTACAGAATGATAAAAGCCAAGCAAGAAAGAATTTACTACCTGTGCACAAGGTTAACCTATTTTATACTGACAGATGTTTTGCTGATCAATGAGACAGCATTGATTTAGGTAAATAAAGTCTATAGGATGAAAAAGAAATAATTTGTTTTGTCTCCCCAAATATTATATAAAGCGTTGCAGGAGCACATATACATCTCAAAGTAAAGTCCCTGTGCATTGCACTGTGTAAGTCCTATGTTATATGCCATGCTGTGTATTGAGGAGACCACTGCTTGCATTAATATAGCTGGAACAGCACAGACTATAGGACCATTTTTTGCATAGTTAGTGATACTGATGCTTCTTGGGGAGTTTTGCAAACGGCAATTCCTAGACACCAGAGCAGTAACAGGAAACTATCTTATACATATTGCAGAGAACACACCTACTTCCACAGAAGCCTACAGTTCTATCACATGTCAAAATGTAATACTCTACACCACACCCTGAAATACTCTACACACCACAGCTTCTGAAATAGGAGCAATAAATGTGGAGAGTTTAGAATGTTGCAGGTCTAGCGCTAGATTACAGTTTGCCTTGGGGTACATTTAACCCAATAGGCATTCCCTGACAACCATTGTGTCTGATCTAACATTAATTCTGTGACTAGTGGATAAAAACATTTTGCATGGATTAATTTCACCTCCATAATGTATACATGCCAAAAAAAAAGCATAAGGATTTGAGGAACATGAACTTCTGTAAGTGGTCCATTTATGACATATATTCTGAGACCATAAGTAAGGAGATGCCACATAGAGACCAGACTATAGACCCTTCTGTTTTGTTGTTGTTTGTTTGAGACAGGGTTTCTCTGTCTCACTTTGGCTGTCCTAGAACTCACTCAGTAGACACAGCTGGTCTCAAACTCACAGAGATCTGTCTTCCTCAGACTTGCTGAGGGCTGGGACCCTTCTTTTTTAAAAAAGAAACACACTAATTTACTTTCTTAATAACATTAGATGGGGCAGGTGATGTGACTCAGTGTTAAAAAGAAAACAAAAACTGCCTGGGGAGTGGCGGGTGGATGGGGTGGGGGGTAGGTTGGAGGTGGGGGAGAAGGAATGGGGGTGGGGAGGGAGAGGGAGAGGGAAAGTACATGTGAAAATATTAATAATTTAATAAAAAAAAAGAAAAAAAAAACTGGCTGTTCTTCCAGAGGACTAGAATTCAAATCCCAGTGCCCACATGGAAATTCATGACAGTCTAACTCCGGCCCAGGAAATCTAATGCTCTCTCCTGACCTCTCTACACACTAGACATGAATGTGGTATACAGACACATATGTAGGCAAAGCACAAAATACACATTAAAAATTAAAATGTTGTAAAATATCTGAAAGTAACACTCATAATAAACAGTTTATGAGATTTGTTTGTTTATATATCTTTGTGTTTGTTTATCTGTCTTTCTCTGATATTTCTTTTGTGTTTGTTTGTTTTGTTTTATTCTTTTTAAAAATTTTTTGTTGGTTTTCTAAAGAGAGAGAAAAAAGCATAACACTGGCAGGGTAGTAAGGTGGGGAGAACCTTGGAGGTGATGAGGAGGAGAAAATGTGATCAGAATATATTACATGAAAAATATTTCAATGAAGAATAAATCATAATATATAGCAATAAGAAACTTAACTATACAGAGACAGAAAATGACCAACTAGATTAGTCTTCAAAATTTGTATAGCTTTGCTACTTTTTATTGATATATTTAAATTAAACATTTTCAAAAATCTATATCATATGGGCTAATTAATTAGGCTTTTAAAACTTAATACTTAAAAGTGTATTTGATCATAGTTGATCATCTTAAAGAGACCCAGGACAGAGTTGAATGTACTTCATAAACCATGTGTCACTGGCAAATGGAACACCATCTTAAGGTGTTCTTTACAGAATCCCATTACTGTTTGCTTCAACTTCTCAGAAACTTTGTTTAGGTAACATTTAATCCTGTTTATTTGGTAGAGATAACTTGTGTTAACATTGTGTTAGCATTCACAGTTATAACAGTGTTGAATTTATCAAAACCTGCCTTATAATAAGACCTGAATTATTAACCAATGAGAAATTTAACAGTTTTCCTAGGGAAGAGCACACAAAATGGTTATTCAATACCAACGATCAGCCTGAAAATACACATACAAATATAAACAGTATTATACAAATTTAGCTGGTGGTATGCATTAATTATAGATATATGTTGTAATAGCAATTAATGAAAAGAAGAGGTCATGAACTTGAGAAACAGTGAGGAGCACAAATGGGAGGCTTTAGAGGGAGGAAAGGGAATGGAGGATGATGTAAATATATTATAATCTAAAGAAATAAAAGAAATAATTCCTTCTGGTTGTGGATCAGTATTTATACCTACTACACGAGTAGACTTTGGGAGCCCACTCTGATACTCTCTCAGCCTAGACACATGGGGGAGGGCCTAGGCCCTGCTCCAAAAGATATGACAGACTTTGAAGATCTCCCATGGAAGTCGCCACCCTCCCTGGGGAGAAAAAGGGTTGGGAGAGGGGGTTGGTGGGACAGGGGAGGAGGGGAAGAAGAGGGAACTGTGATTGACATCTAAAACAAGCTTGTTTCTAATTTAAATAAAAAAGAAAAAATTCCTAAAAATATGATCCTTTATGAAATATACTTAAATAATTACCCTAATTTTAAACTTATGTTTCGCTTTCATTCATATTTAATTTATTGCAGCATTTATCATTTTCAATATTTTACAAAGCAAAAAGAATCATATTAAATTTTTAGTTTATAAACAAACATTTCCTAGTTTCTTAATATCAGAAAATTATTTTTGTTTCATTGTAATCACATTGGTTCACTTATATGACATAAGTATTTTAATCAAAATTTTCTAAGTTTATATTAAATAAAATTTTCATTGTACCATGATAAAAATGTTATTCTTGACTTCTTATATCAAAAGAAATAATTGATACATGCGCTAATTCTCTTGGAATTTACATTTTCATTATAGTAGTCAGAGATAATTTCAGTGGAAAATCAATGCCAAAGGAAAACCTTCAGAGTTTTCCCCAAGATTCCTGCTCAAACTTTGATTGTTTTTTTATATATTTACTGATATGATATGCTCTGAAATTAATAGTGTTTCCATTTCTATGAAAAAATGAGCAATATATATATATATATGTTATCATTTATATTCATATGCATATATATATTTGTATACAAATATGTTTCCATTTTTTAACAAAATAAATGAAATTACCTTAAGAATGAATTTTTAAAAATTTATGCAAGCAGTACATGGTGGCTCATGACTGTAATCCAAGCATTGAGAGGCTGAAGTAGGGAATTGGGGTGATTTCAAGTCCAGCCTGGGCTTCATAGTGGAGAAACTGCTCTCAAAATGAAGGAAAAAAACCTCTGTTGATATATTTGTTTGTAGAAAATGAATATACATGCCCTAGTATGAAAAATGTCTTGTGCTTAATTCTAAAGTTAAAATTTCTCATTGAAATAGAGATGTGCATTTCATATCAAGTAAAATGATAATCATATTACTTTCCACATGCAATATGAAAGAGAATTGTGGTATACTATGGAAAACTTTACAGAGAAATAAGGTGGGAGGGTGGGGAAAATCTGAGGTTAAGGTTGATGGCTAGACAAAAACCATACATTAATTAAAATCGTATCAAAATGTACTACTTATAAATTAGTACATACATGTTAACTTGTACTAAATTATGAATAAACACGCAATACATTATACATTTATGTGCATATACATACATTCGTGCATACATGTATGCACTTATTTCAAAAGTTTTGAATAGAGGTATCCTGCTTAGGTACAAATTTTGTTCCCAGAGGCTTTTAAATAAGCATCCCAGTGCCAGAAATGGGATGCTTCTCTATGAGCTTTTGGCCAAGGATATTCTAGAGGCACTCAAAACAATCAATTGCCATTTCTCTTGGTTTTCCACCAGAACAACATGGCAAGTGTCTATTGTTGAAGGAAAAACATTGTGGATGCAGGACGAGAAATCAAGCTGATTTGAACTTGAGGCTTTCTCTCTGCTGGCTATCATACATAAAGCTTGTATGCTACACAAACTGCTGCTGGTGAAGTAATTTTGTCAATAGCCCTACAGATCTGTGGATTATGAATATTACAATGGATTATGGGTCTATGTCAAGACCCAATTATACTACTTCTGGGCATTTACTTAAAGGATGCTCCAATCTACCACAAGAATATTTGCTCAAGTATGTTCATAGCCAATTTATTTATTAATAGCCAGGGACTGAAAACAACCTACATGTCCCAAAAGAAAGAATGCATGAAGAAAATGTGGTACATTTACACAATGGAGTATTACTCAGCTGTTAAAAAGCAATGACATCATAAAATTTGAATGAAAATGGACAGAACTAAAAAAAAATTATCCTGAATGAGGCAACCCAAACATAGAAAGACAAACATGGTATGTACTCCCTTATAAGTAGATATTAGCTGTAAAGGGTAACCACAATCCATATAACCAGTGAAGCTAAGTAACAAGGAGGTCCAAGATGGGACATGTGCATCTCCCTGGGAAAGAAAAATAGAAGAAATTTCACAGATAGGCCCAAGGCAGATGGGTATGAGAACAGGAGGGATTATGTAGGGTGAGGGATAGAGGGAGAGAGTACTGGGAGAGATGACTGGAATTTGGAGGTGCATTTCAGGGGTGATGTGAAAACCTATTGAAATGGAAACTCCCTGAAGTTTTTGAGGGTGACCCTAGAAAAGATTCCTAGTAGTGGGGACATAGAGTCTCAACCAGCCATCTTCTGTAATCAGGCAAGGCTTCCAGTGGTGGGACTAGGACATCAACCCAGTAACAAAGCCTTTCACCCACAATATGGTCTGCCTGCAAGATGTGCTGGGATAATGATGGTGTAGAACTTGTGGGGATTACAGAGCACTGACTGTTCCAACTTGAGGTCTACTCCAGATAGCTAGTTCATTCCTGACACTGTCTGGATTGCCAGGACCCAGAGGCTGGATAGTTCAGAAACCAAAGATAGAACCAAACATGACTGGCAAAAAAAGTCAATAAAATGATTCCTAATGATATTCATAGAAGGTGCCTCGCTCAATCATTATCAGAGAGTCTTCGTCCAGCAACTGATAGGAGCAGAGGCAGAAACTCATAGGAAAACATTAGGTGGAGCTGGGGGAATATCGAAGAAGTGTTGGAAGAAGGAGCCAGAGGGGCAGAGGACACCACAATAGCACAACCCACAGAATTGACTAAGTAGTGCTCATAGGGGCTCACAGAGACCACAGCGACAAACATGGACCTATATGGGGCTGAAATAGGTCCTCTGCTTATATGTTATGATTATGTAGCTTGGTGTTCTTGTGGAACTCAAAACAGTGGGAGTGGGAGCTATCTCTGAATCTTTTGCCTGCTCTTTGGGACCCTTTTCCTTCTACTGGGTTGCCTTGTCCAGCCTTGATATGAGGGTTTGTGTCTAGTCTTATTGTAATTTATTATGTTGCATTTGTTTGTTATGACTGGGAGGCCTGCTCTTTTCTAAGAGAAACAAAGGAAGAATGGATCTGGGGAAGAGGGGAGGTAGGGGAATAGAGACTTGCAGGAGTGGAGTCGGGGAAAACTTTGGTGAGGATGTAATAAATGAGAGAAGAATAAATTTTAAAAAGGGTAATGGAGTGAATATATTAAATATAAGCATGATATTAAAAAGAATATTTAGAAGGGTTAGGCAGTCTTAAGTATCTCATAGTGCTTCGCTATTCTGAGTATTCAATGCAAACCATTAATTTTTTCTCACGTTAACTTTGACATATTTAGTCTGATTTTTCAATTTTTAATGTAAAGTGATTCAATTAGGGATTGCATTTGTTCTTGTTACTTCTTGAGGGTTAATTGCAAATTTTATCAACTATAATGTTAATCTTTAACTTCAAGTATCTGCATCTTAACAATTTGGGATTTAATGACATAACTATTGATCACCACCTACCTGCCTTGAGTATGATACCAATGACAATAAAATTTAACCTACACATTCTGATGAAATAATGTGGTCAATTTCACAATTTTTGGCTATTTTCAGGATTTTAAAAATATTTCAAGTGTTCCAGATGGATTATAATTATTAATATTTTCTACAGCCTATTTCAATATATACACATGTTACAAAGAAAAGAACATTTACCCAGACTTTCCTGTGCTTCTATTTTAGTTTATTTTTGTTAGTGTTTTATTGAAGATGCACAATTTTGTCAGTAAAATATTGAATAGTAGTGAATGGTCTGAAAGTACTGCTTAAAACACATGGTTTCCTTATCTTTATACATTCACAGTATGAAATGTGATTTTATTTCATGTTTCTGAGGTTTTTAGAAAAAAAGGTACACGGAAAGAATAAGTCAGTAGACTTATTTCATGTGAAGCCCAGAAGACTGATGGAGATTGTGTATTTTAAGTACATATTTTCAGTTTATTTGCATTATTGACCTTCAATTTAAAGGAAGCTGAAAATACTGAGAACCAGTCAAGAGTTAAATTATATGGAAATTCACTTAAGATGATTTCCTGGTTTTAAGCTCTTGCCCCTCTTTTCTGGATGAGCATGAGAAAGAGGGTGTGGAAATTAGCTTTTGGATGGCACCGGATTGAGAGAGATCAGCTTAGTGAGCAGAGTCCTGAAAAGCAACCGTCTGTCTGCCGGAACATTCACATTAAGAAATATAGCATTCTCTAATCCTTTATCCTGGGTGTGCAATAAGGCAACTCCCACCAGGAAATTAAAGCTTTCAAATGACAGTTATAAATTACAGTGATGGATTGTAAAGGAGGTGGTGAAAAATTGCATTTCTGGAAATTATTTTGCGAAGTCTGTTGATCAGGTTCTATAAAAGATGATTTGCGAATGGGCAATTACAGTGGAAGTGAAAGCCCTGGCCCTGTACTATGGGCCTGTTTAGAGCAGTTAACAAATTAAAGATACTCACATTGGAGGCTGCTAATACCAAAGAAAACATTCAGGTTCAGCATCCTACAACCAAACAAATATATTCAAATTCCTGGGCTGCACCATCAAAATAAAAAGTAAAAAAAAGAAAGAGAAGAAAAGTAAAACTAACTCAGAGTGAATGTGGTCCTCAAAATTAAAACTGCATAAAGTTGCCATGTTTATGGAGATAACAAAATAATTTAATCAGTCTCTATAAATGCAGTCTAAATAAAATGCAAAGAATGGCCATGAGTGCGAGCCAGCATGCCCTTCCTATCTTCACACCTTCCTCATCTGTTCCTGTCTGAGGAAAATTAATGTTAGAAAACAATAATGCTAAAGCAGTAGTGCTAGTAATCAGCCTTCAGGATACTGATTCATTTATACATTGAAATCTTTGAAATCTCATAACCCAGGCATATTAGAATCCTTTTTAATAAGGTGAATACAATGTGACCTTCTGTAATTATTTAAAACTTCTAACTCTAACAGACATCTTGCAAAATCAACCATATGAAACCCGGCTGTTCCAAGTTCACTTTTTACAGACAATGGATGATTAGCTCTTCTTAATCTAGTAGCTTGACATTGTTGTTTAATAAAATTGTACACATGGTTAGTAAATTTCAAAATTATGCTCTCATTGCTAAAATGTATTTTACTAGTTTCCTGCATGTCCAATTTCACTTGCTTTATGAAGAGAAGCCATTCTCCATTTAGTTTCCATGTTCCTGCCCAACTGCCCAAATAGAAGTCATGAAAACAGAATCAGCCTTCTACATATGCATCAGAGGTAGGAGATGCACTCATTTATTTTAATGTGTTAAAAAAAATCAATGTAGACCAAGCAGTTAATCAATTATGATAATATAGCAATTTAATAAAATACTCTTATCCACTATCTATCATCTACCTACCTATCTGCCTACCTATTTACCTATATCTATTTAATACAAATTAAATTTTAATCTGCAAATATAAATTCATGAAAGTATTACATGTAGACCATCATACACCTTATTTATAGACACTTAATTGTTGTAAGATTACAGAGATTTTCATTTTTATTTACTTATTTGTGTGTGTGTGTGTGTGTGTGTGTGTGTGTGTGTGTGTGTAGAAACACTCAGAATCCAGGAAAATGTCTGATCTCCTGGATCTGCAGTTACAGGTTGTAAGCCATCCAACGTGGGTGCTGGGAATTGAACTCAGGTTCTCTGTAACAGCCCCAACTGTCTCTCTGGCTCTTTGAGGGGTCAGAGTTCAGAATCAACTATAATGGTTTATTCATTGTTGGAGATTTTATTCTGTTTTTGTTTAATCTAGAACATTTAATCATAACAATAAGATCAGTCTATATTTATGGTTCTGAACTTCACATTATACATTAATATAGGATTATGCAATTGAGAGCTATATATTGCTTTGTGTCTCTTAGGTTTTAAATTTCTACTGTAACAACTCTGTGAATAGCAAGTACCTGTCTAGAAAAACCAAAAAGAAAAAAAAAAAGAAAAAAGAAAAAATGAAATTTTGGCTAGGTGATAAGGAAACAAATTTGGGAGTACTTACTCTTTTTTATTTTTTTCCGAGAAAGATTTTCTCTGTGTAGCTTTGGAGCCTATCCTGACACTGGCTCTGTAGACCAGGCTGGCCTCGGACTCACAGAGATCTGCCTGCCTCTGCGTCTTGAGTGCTGGGATTAAAGGTGTGCTCTACCAATGGCTGGCTCCAGCTTACTCTTATATATCACAACTTCTATGTGTTCTGTACCCAAGCTTTTAAACAGTAGCAATTAGTGTGGTACATGAATCTTTACACTGCATATATTCCAAAGAATACACTGAAAAAAATACACCTTTATGAACTTTCCATTTTATTTATTTTATATTCACTATTTTTTGATTCCATTGTATTAAAATTATTAGAAGATGGAAGGTTACATGGTATTTTCTGTCTCCTTTTATTTTTAGCTCTTGATTCATGGCCTTGCAGTCCAGGAGAATTCATTTATCTCATTGTTATGATAAATCTTTCAGCTAAATGCCGCCTGATCCCCACTGCCACATGTGAGCTTTACACCCACCGCCTGCCTGAGTTAGGGCCAAATGAATACACAGAAACTTGTATTAGGTTTGAAGCTGCTTGGCCAATGACTAGGATTCTCATCTGTTAGCTCAGTCTTAATTATCATAAATCTATATATTTTATAAGACTTATCTTATCGGATGCCTTACTGGCGTCCCTCCTGGTCAATGGCTCACATCCTGCCGCTGGAGGAGGAAGGGGAAAAAGGGGGCCCTTCCTGTTTCTCCTTCACTTAAATATGAGTCTCCTTGCTATGTCACTTCCTGCCTGGATCAGCACTTCTCTACTACATTTCCCAGAAACCTCTTTGACTCCTAGTCCTGTCTACTTGCTGTCTCATTGGCCAAACAGTATTTTATTTAACAATCAATAAGATAAACATACGCAGTACATTCCCTGCCATCTCATGTTTTCAAAATGTTCATAAACAAGTTTGCAACAGAGAATCTCTACATGCTCAAGTAATTTGCATTACTGGAAATGTGGAACTTTCTTAAGATCTGTATGTCCATACTAATCAGATGGCAAAACAACTGTGGAAAAAAACATGTTTTGTGTGATATATGGAGAGTTCAACAGCTCTTTGTTGTTTGTTTGGAGACAGAGTCTCACTATGTAAACCTTGGCTGGCTTGGAACTCACAAAGATCCTCCTGTCTTTGCCTCTTCAGCTCTGAGACTAAATATTGGTTCACAGATCACATCCAAAGGTTTTTCGTAATCATCAAACAAATCCCACAGGTAATCATGATCTTTGTTAACTTCCTATCATTTGAAAACACTAGTGAACCAAGATTACCTCCTCCTTAAGGAGAATGATCCTTCAGTAAAGGTTAACACTGATTTAACTTCTCTTTACCATGCCTAAATATTTGCGCCTATACACTCAAAATAAAATGCTTCTGAAGAAGAAGGATCTTCCAAGGCCTTTTACCCAGCAAGTACTATGATTTTAATAGTGCCTAACTGAAGCAGTTTAAGTTGGAAAATTCTATTGCATGAATACCTTAGAAAAAAATTAAAATATATCTCATACATCCTAGGCTGGTCTTGAACACTTGATTCTCAGGCCTCCAGCTGCCTGGAGAATCACAAGTGCTTCAGTTATAGGCATCCACCTCATCTGGGTCAGACTATTTCTATTTTTGTTGTTGCTGTTTTTTACTGTCTTAGACCAGTATAAGATTAACTTTTGCTACTCTGCTCATTGGAACATTCATTGTCCCCTGCCCTTATGAAATGTAGTATTGTCTGAACCTAGAACTGAAAATAAAGCAAATTAAGATCTTTATCCTGTTTGTAATTTCATTCTGACACTTTCTGATCTCAATAACCACCGTAAAGCCTGGGCCTCAGTAAGGCTGAGGTGTGTACTAACTGACTGAATGAAAACATACAAGAAGGTAGGATTCTGGACAGCCAAACTATTAGCTTAGAACATGAAAAGTGTTTAATAAGATTTGTGTATGAAATTATAAAGACAAGGCAAAGAAAAATGGTCGCACCTGTTTCCTTTATCCACACTGTATAAATACTTCTACAGTTCTAAATACACAACTTAGCATTTTGGTGTCATTGCCAATAAATGGGTTGCCTAGTGGAAATATTCTTCCAGAATAAAGCTTAAGAAGAGCTACAAATGGGAAAAACCAGAATGGACTTTCCAAAACCCTCAAAGCACATTTAGCACATAAGAGCTCCTACCTGAACAGGTCCCTGAGGCACATGTGTTTGTGGAGTGAGTTCAGAACACCAGGGTTCTGAAACTCTCAATGACACTTCTTTAGGCAATTATTTGAGCATGTAGAAACACTGTGGGGAATCTACTGCTTTTATTCACTACATTATAATGTCCATGCCATTTCAACAAGTGAAAACGAAGGACAGATTACACAACAGTGAAATTTGAGTATAGTGTAAATCTTATCCAAATTAATATTGCAAAAATACATTGTAAAGTGATACCCACATACTTTGTTATATATGCTGGGGAACCAAAATATAGGCGACAGGTTTGATAAACAAAAGGAGGGAGAGGTAGATTATATTTTTTAAATTCCTAATTTAACTGAAATATGTTAGACAATATTGAAATTGTGAAGAAGACAGACAAGTGAGGGTGAGACGTGTACATAAATCACCATACATTGACTATATGTTTATACATATATATGCTTATCTGTATTATACATATTTCTATTATGTTTAAGGCAGATAATAGATGAATATCTACCTATTTGTTTTGTTTATGGAGCAATACAGAGGCAATCCTCACAATGTAAAACAGGAAGTATTATAAATATTAGACATGTTGAAACATTTGTCTTGTAGATGGAAAGGTACTGAGTAGCAAACAAGTCTGTTTAATCAATCCTCCTCCAATGTGATTTATTGGGAAATCACATATTATTTTCAAACATATTTACTATTTAAGCAAAAACTACAATGAATTATATTTTGCATATAAGAAAATTGAGCCTGGTCATGGATTACTGGTTTTTGCTCAAGAGTGGTTCTTGGTAGAATAAGACTATGAGACAATATTACTCCATCTGATAAGCATTATTCTAAAACACTACAGCAAAGAGTGAGATGTGTGTTACCATGAAGACTCTTTTTATTAGATATCTATGAGGAGACTGGGGTAACTTTAATGAGTGAGAAAATGAGGGCCAACTCAAGCTGGAAGTGACCAGGTAAGACATAGGTTGAAAATCCCCTAGTAAAATAAATTCAAATGAACCCCTTCATATATGGAGTGTGGTTTCTTCTCATTTAAATAAAAAGCTATTTGATTCACCACAAGCACTGAAATACCCCCCAATCCTGTTAGAATGGAGGAGTAATGGGTTCTGAGCAAGAATCTACTGTTCATTTTAAGTAGTCCAAAAACCTCTGCAGGTACTTAAAGTACAAGCCCAAAGAGAGGAACTTGGAAGCCTCAGAAATATTTGAGCCTGGGGTTGAGATTATTGGGAGTCCTACTGGAAATGAAGTATTAACAACATTCATTACTGATAAGACTGAAAACATGCTTATATTTTTCTTTGTGGGCAAGCCCACCATCTCCTGGCAACCACTGACCTTATTTCAAAAATGGAAACTTTACCTATTATACATAGTCTCTTTCACTACAGGAATCAAATGTTGGAATACTCAGGTATTTTTAAACAGTACATCAACTACCAAGCTCCCTGTGCTGGGATGGGGATGTAACTTAGTTGGAAGAATGCTTGAGGAGCACACAGGAAACCCTGAATTCAGTCTTAAGCATATACAAACCAGATATATTTGGAAGTATACCTGGGAGATCAGGAGCATCAAGAGTGCTAGGTCATGTGAACTACACAGAGAGATTTTATGCCAGCCTCGGTATATAAGACCTTATCTCAATATATACATTATATTTATGTATATAATAAGTCCTCATTTTCAAAATTACTAAGAGCTATTCACTACTATTGGTAGACTTTATAATTGTAAGTTACACACACACACACACACACACACACACACACACACACACACACACACACAGTATTTCCAGCATCTGTGCCTTGTTATGAGCTCACCCTTTTCTACTATCAGTACTGAGTGTGGAAGATATGTTTTACAAGGGTTGTTTCACTATATGGAAAGATTGTGAGAGCTAGAGGAACAGGGAGTTTGACATGAGATATGTCTCTTAGGAATGTCATAAGTTAAACCCATGAAGACTCACCAGTATGACACTTAAACATGAGCTGAGCATGGATAATACCAACAGATATGTTAACATGGGTGGGGAAAGACTCACAAAGCCTCAGCACTACATTAAGGATTAATAGTAATTAAAGAATCCTGAGACTTACAGAAATAGTCTGCTCCAGGAAGAGCACACCAACTGGCTACTATAAAAAGAGGCCATGAATTTCAAAGAGAGCAGGTAAAGTATATGAGGCATTTGGAGGAAAAAGATGGCATGAAGAAATGATATCATTATAATATAACCTCTAATAAATAAAAATTCTAATATTAAAACTAATAATATTCAGTCTGTCAGATGTTCTTGAACTATAGTGGAAAAGATCAACATTTTCTTATACTTTTTATTAGCTATTTTTTTTTCATTTATCTCATATCCCAACTATAGTTTCCCCTACCTCCTCTCCTTCTGTTCCCTCCCATTGCCTCCCCTCTGCCCCTCCCATCCATTTCTTCTCTGTTTTTGTTCAGAAAGGAGGCAGGCCTCTCCTCGGTGTCAACAAAGCATGGCATATCAAATTGGGGTAGGACTAAGCTTCTCTCTTTGTATTAAGGCTGGACCAGGCAATCTAGTATGAGGTACAGGTTTCCAAAAGCCGGTTCAAACATTAGGGACAAGCACTAAACCCACTGTTAGGAGTCCCACAAATAAACCAAGCTACACAATTGTCACACATAAATATTGGGCCTTGGTTGGTCTCATGCAGGCTCCCTAGCTGTTGTTCCAGAGTTTATAAACTACTATGAGTGAGCCCAGGTTAGGTGTTTCTGTGTGTTCCCTTGTGAAGGCCTTGACCCATGGGTCATAACAATCCTTCCTCCCTCTCTTCAACTGGATTCATGGAGGTCATCCCAGTACTGGGGTGTGGATATTTGCATCTGTTTCTATCAAGTATTGGATAAAGGCTCTCTGATGACAATTATGGTACTCACCAGTCTGATTACAGGAGATTACAGGCACCATCTCCATTATTGATAGGATTCTTGGCTGGGGTCATTCTTGTGGATTCCTGGGAGGTTTACATGTACCATGTTTCCCTATAATCTCGAAATGCAGCCCCATCAAGACATCTCTTTCATTACTCTCCCCCTCTATCTTGCCCTGGATCTGCTCAACATGATCCCTCACGTTCCCATCCCCCACCTCCACCCTGTCCCCAGTTTACCCAGGAGATCTCTTTTATTTTCCCTAACATACACTCTGTCAGATGTTTTTGAACTGTAGTGAAAAATTAATATTTTCTTAAAATGAGAGTTTTTAAAAGATTAATCTAAATATCATGATTACAATATAGTTATACAGTAAAGACTGTGCAAATGTGGCTTCAGCTTTGAGGATCATCTAAAAAACAATAGATGGGTAATATATTAAGTAAATAATAGGAAATATGATGAATGATAAAGGAATGAAATAATAGTTTAAAGGTTTTCATACTCTGGTTTACTCTCACTACAGTCTTAGTCTCTCTCTCTCTCTCTCTCTCTCTCTCTCTCTACATATATATATATATATATATATATATATATATATATATAATATATAGTAACTTTTCTAAAATATTCCATCTTTTAGCCACTATGTAATTTATATAATTATCTACAAATGTTTGACTACTTTTAAAGGTGCCACTGCCCTGATCCTATAAAGTTTAGAGATACAGAGAGTGTCTGCAGGTTTTGTACAGCCTAACCTACTTCAGGAGAACTGTGGATTCTGGGAAAGCTGAGGCTAAGTTTTAAGTTCCCACACCCTGACTGGAATTCAAATTATTTCATAATTCTAATGGATCAATCTTTATTCACATAAGAGTTAATAGCAACTTGAATAACAACAGATAAGATATCCCATTCCTATTGAAAATGTTATTAATGACTACATTTACTGTTCCATCACTGTAACTGATAGAACATTTATTTACTTGAATCAATGAACATTTTCCTATTTATGAAAGGAAGTGTTAGAGAGCGCCTGTTTATTAATCTATTTTTTTCAGGGTATTTAGAATAAGGAAATATAGACGATATTGGGCTCATTCAGGGTGGTATGAGGGTAGACTAAGAATGTGGAGCCCAGGCTGGCCTTGAACTCTTGATCCTCCTGCCTCTGCCTCTTTCAACAAATCCTACCAACATGTGCCACAACAAAATCTACAAAGAACTCAAGAACTAGTTTCCAAAACACCAAAGAAGCCAATTAAAATTGGGGTACAGAACTACATGGAGAATTCTCAATAGAGGTGTCTAAAATGTCTGATAGACACATAAGAAAGTGCTCAACATCCTTAGCCATCAGGGAAATGCAAATCAAATCACCTATGAGATACCATCTTACTCCTGTCAGAATGGCTAAAATCAAAAGCTCAAATGACAGTTTATGCTGGAGAGGATGTGGAGAAAGGCGAACATTCCATCACTGCTGGTGGGAGTGCCAACTCTTACAGCCACTTTGGAAATCAGTATGGTGATTCCTAAGGAAAATGGGAATCAGTCTACCACAAGATCCAGCAATTCTTCTCTTGGGCATATACCCAAAAAAGCACATTCATACAACAAGGACATCTGTTCAACTAACTATGTTCATAGCAGCATTATTTGTAATAGCCAGAACCTGGAAGCAACCTATATGCCCCTCAACTGAAGAATGGATAGAGAAAATGTGGTACATTTACACAATGGAGTACTACTTAGCAGGAAAAAAAAAACAATATCATCTTGAAATTTGCAGGCAAATGGGTGGAACTAGAAGAAACAATTCTGAATGAGGTAACCCAGTCACAAAAAACCAAAATAGTATGTACTCACTCATATATGGATTTTAGATATAGAGAAATGGAGTATCAGCCTACAATCCACACCACCAGAGAAGCTGGGAAACAAGGAGGACACTAAGAGAGATATACCATTTTGGCTTTTTGTGACTGGGTTACCTCCCTATAAGGCCACCTAATAGAAACCCCAATACAAACATAAGAATCTCTCTTTTGAGTTGCTGGGTCATATAAAAGACTCTGGAAACATACATCCTATTGCTGTTTCCCTGAGATGTCATCCAGGTCAGTTCTTTCCCAGGGGCCTCTGGATCCTGCTTCTGAGTGCATTGTATCCTCAGCACTAGTCAATTACCCTCCATCTCTGGTCAAAGGAACATCATCAGCCCAGAGGACTGTATATGTATATTTTATTAAGACTTTATACGTATATTTATACAGTGAATTATCACCAACCGTCCAAACCAGTTATAAAGCCTGTCAGCATCCAGCATGACATAAAACCCCTAAAGAAGTCATCATGGCACACAATTATCTTAGCTGCAACTAACTGCTCTCTAATTAGACTTAAGATTCATTCTACAAAAAGGATATCCTGTCTGGTACTGGAAACATTGCTAACTAATCAGTGCTAATGATGTCATGGTTATTGGAAGAAAATGTACAACTACTAGTTACTAAAGCAGAATAATACCTAGCAGCAATCTATAAACATATGTCCTTATATACAAGGTAAGTGTAGTTTCCATCACCCCTCAACCAGGTAACTTTGCCATAGAGGAAGTCCACTAAGGGAAATGCAAATCAAAACAACTCTGAGATACCAGCTTGCACCTGTTACAATGGCTAAAATCAAAAAACACCAAAGACAGTTTATGCTGGAGAGGATGTGGAGAAAGGGGAACATCCCTCCACTGCTGGTAGGAGTGCAAACTCCTAAAGCCACTTTGGAAATCAGTATGGTGGTTCCTCAGGAAAATGGCAATCAGTCTACCTTAAGACTCAGCAATTCCACTCTCAGGCATATAGACAAAAGATACACATTCATACAACAAGGACATCTGTTCAACTATGGTCACAGCAGCATTTTTTGTAATAGCCAGAACCTGGAGGCAACCTAGATGTTGTTCAACAAAAGAATGGATAAAGAAAATGTGGTACATTTGCATAAATGGAGTACTAATCATCAGAAAAATATGGAATCTTGAAATTCGAAGGCAAATGGATAGAACTAGAAGAAACCATCCTGAGTGAAGTAACCCAGTCACAAAAGGACAAACATAGTATGTACTCACTCATACATGGATTCTAGACCTAGTGAAAAGGATTACCAGCCTACAATCCACACTGCCAGAGAAGCTAGGAAACATGCAGGACCCTAAGATAGACATACCTGGTCCCCCTGAGAAAGGAAAGTGACAAGATCTCCTGAGCTAATTGGGAGAGTGGGGGGAAGGGGAGAGGGAGTTAGGAGAAAGAGAAGGGGAGAAGAGGGCATGAAGAAACAGAAAGATTGAGTCAGGGTTAGGGGGGGTATAGGAGAGCAAGTAAAGAGGTACCATAATAGAGGGAGCCATTATAAGTTGAAAGAGAAATCTGGCACTAGGGAAATGTCCAGAGATCTACAAGGATGACCCCAACTAAGAATTTAAGCAATAGTGGAGAGGTTACCTTAAATGTCCTTCCCCTATAATGAGATTGACAACCACCTTATATGCTATCCTAGAGCCTTCATCCAGTAGCTGATGGATGCAGAAGCAGACAGCCACCGCTAAACACTGAGCTGAACTCCTAGAATCCAGTTGTAGATAGGGAGGAATGATGAGCAAAGGGGTCAAGACCAGGCTGGGGAAATCCACAGAAACAGCTGATCTTATCAAGGCAGAGCTCATGGACACCAGACTGACAGCTGGGAAACCAGCATAGGACTGAACCAGGACCAGTTAGGAGGTCTGGATAGTCTATGGGGCTCTGGTAGTTGAAAATTATTATACCTAGTGTACAAATGGACTTTGGAAGTCCATTCCCCTTGGAGGAATACTCTCTCAGCCTCGACAGGCTTTGATGATCATCCAATTGAAGGCCTCACCCACAATGAGGAACAGAAGAGGGATGGGTTGGGTGCTTGATGGGGGCATGGGAGGATGGGAGGAAGTGGGAACTGGGATTGAGATGTAAAATAAATTGTTTCTAATTTAAATAAAAACACAAAGAAAACTACAACCAGTTAATATGTGGAATTGTTAAGCTTAGGCCCAATGAACTGCAAGACACTCCCACTCCTGAGTCTCAGAAAACATTATGGGACAAGCAGTGCAAAGATTGTAAGAGTCAAAGGACAAGGGATTTTTCTGTGAGATTGTGTCTCCCAGCAACATCAGAAGCCATGCCTGTAAAGTCTCACCAACATGACCACCCAAATGTGACACCAACAAACTTGACAAAATGTATGAGGGAAACCCAGGAGGCTTCAGTCCTACACAGGGAAGGGCAGGCATTTGAGGAAAGCTGGGAGAAGGAGAAGTATTCCTCCCCAAAGAACAGCACACCAATTGGCTGTCCAGTACCAGGCAGTCAGTTTTGCAAAGCTACATGAAAATAACTATATATAGATATAGATATTAAAATGCTATATTTAGGAACTTATGCATATACAACTAAATACATGCATGCAAGAACAACTGATGTTAAAAGTGACCATGCGTTTGATGGAGTGTGGGGAGGGGTGTATGGGAGGGTTTGGGATGAATTAAAGGTTGGGAAAAATATTGAAATTAAAATGCAATGTCAAAAATAATCAAACAAAAGGCAGTCAGATGAAAGCATTGTAAGAAAACATGTATGTGTGTGACATTTCTTTCATTCTCTTATCCCAGTAATGTTTTGAGAACCAAGCTGTGCTGGACACAGCAAGACATGGTGTTATAGATGTTAAGAAAGGGGACAGTTGTAAGGAAGGAGATGAAAATAAAACTGAAAGCTAAGAAACATCATGTAAATGAGAAACAAGGCAGGCACCAGTGGAAATGACTTTATGCTTTCTTAACACTTAGTCTAAGAAAAGACTGATCCAAAAATTGTGCACCTCTCACTGTACAGAAAAGCAGCAGCTTGTCTTATGTTCTTTCTTTTATCCCACAAATAACAGGTGAATTCCGATCTATAAGCTAGGCTCTGGGAGAGAATTTAAAAATTTATCACTGCACAAAGTTTCTACATTTGTGTACACATGTATTATATTATCCATGAAAAGAAAGGATACAGATATAGACAGTAATGGTGGGGTAATTTTTAATTTTAAAGAGTACTAGATACCCAATGGAAAGCCAAAATTTAGCGTACAGGTATGATATGTGCTGCTGGTTGTGTGGATGGCTTGTCTTTTAATTTGTTCCAAATGTTGGCAGGGTGTCAATCATCAGGAACAAGGTGTTGTGGGGATGTTGGAGGTTTTTAAAAAGATGGTCATGAAGATGATCTAGAGACCTGCAGAATGGATGCAGAATTTCTGCAGTTTCTTGGCAACTTGACACCCACTTGGGTTCACAGCTATAGTCAATCAAAGAAACAGTTATTCTTAGCCTTGCTTTAATTACAGAGAGAAGGGGTGTTACTTTATAGCAAATTTGCATCTCTTCAGAAAGCCTTCTATTAGATTATAACAGCAGCAAAATATCATGCTAGGTAGACAGAAGCTAAATCCCCTGGAACTTATTTACATTGAGTGCTGTGTAGCAGTAGTTCAAATTTAATAATACAGCCATAATAAAACTCATAACCTAAATTTGAAAGCCTTTCAGAAACACTTAGTAAGGTGAAAGTGTAAGTGTCATTCTAATTATAAAGTGTAGGGAGTGAGGTGGCGATTAACATACCTCATAAAAAAATTAAGAGCAAATGCAAAGGAGAGCTCTAGTCTATGGATTTCCTATGGCCTTTTTACTGCAGCTCCAGGGCTTGCATGGTCGGGGGCGGACACACTCATTACATAGCCTGCGAAGAAAAGCACTTCTACATGTAATGAGCACATGCAGAGAGAAGATGAATCAGTTATTGGCACAAACTACCACCTCGGCATATGCAGCTGGTTTTATTTATTTTTTCATATTTTTCCAGTCCACCCACTAAAATTTATTCTTTTTGCCAAGCTGCACCCCATGCTTGGTTTAGAAGCAAAGAACAATATTGCATTTCTGTGTACATACTTAAGACAGCTGAATAGAGCAACTTCTGGTCTCTCTTCCCTTGTGCATGTAGTGTTAGGAACCAGGAAATTGAAGACATGAATAGGACAGAAAGGCTTAGACAATGGATTGCTAGTGTGCACATGCTCCCATGCCAAGTGTGTGAGGAGGATGAGGAAGCACAGATTTGACTAAGACGTTTGCTCTTATTATTCATAGAGAATCATTGTTTCCTGTGTGATTTCTTTAAAATTTAATTTAAATATCTTATTTCTTATGTGATTTCTTTAAAATTTAATTTAAGTATCTTATTTTAATTTAAAGTGTGTGTGTGCAGGAGTGTGTGTGTGTGTGTGTGTGTGTGTGTGTGTGTGTGTGTGTGTGTGTGTGTGTGTACCTGCATTCATGTGTGTGACTGTGGTCAAGCATGTGCACATGTGCGGAGGTAAGAGGACAATGTCTGGTGTTGGTATTCGCTTTGCACTTGCAGCATTCTCCAGGCTCAGGGCCTGAGGATTCCAATTTAGCCTCTCACCTCATAGTATGAGCACTGAAATTATCGAAATGAGTGGGAAGTGCTTGACTTTTATACATGTTCTGAGAAATCATACTCATGTACTCCCATCTTCATGAAAAGTGGTTATTTTTGTTTTTGTTTTCTTGCCCAGTGAGCCATCTTCCCAGCCCTGTTTCCAGTCTTTATTTTCTTACTATTTGGGTATGTATGTGATTGTTCAGCCCTGTTTCCAGTCTTTATTTTCTTACTATTTGGGTATGTATGTGATTGTTCAGCCCTGTTTCCAGTCTTTATTTTCTTACTATTTGGGTATGTATGTGATTGTTCAATTGCTGAGGATTTAATATGAATTTTCCTGAGGACCAGTGAGTTGGAGTGACCTTGGGTTTGTGCTCTGGCCACTTGATAATAAACTTGGAGAACGACTGTGAGACTCTTCTCTTTCTCTGCTCTGTTGTCTTTTTTTTTCAAAATGCTTCCTATCTTTCCAGCATGTCTTCTTTTGCTGATTTATGTTTTAAAGAATGTCCCATAGTCTCTGATTTGTCTTTGGATAGTTAATAATGATTTTTAATAAGCAGAAATGACTAATTTTACCATCTTCTCAGTCATCAAAACCTTTTAATGCTAATGTCCCCCAGGTTCTATTAATGCAATGTACATCCCTGGATGCCACAAATCTATTTCCCGTTGGTAGATGCATTAACTTTCACAAATGGATATGCAGAGCATGTTTATTTCTTGTGGTATTTAATGGTTAAAATAAGAAAACTTTTCTCTCTTATGAACAGACATTATCAGTTGATTTTTGTCAAAGTAATGTTTGAACATCATAGGTTTCACTGGTTTAGAGTAATAATCTTTTAGCCAAGGAGCCTGAGATGCAGTAACTGGCACGGGCCTGAGTGGAGGAGTATTCCTGGAAGTTTCTGAGAGTTAATAAAAACTTGACTGAAGGCACAAGTTTCTCTTCCTCCATCTTACTTATTTAGTTTTTTTGTTTGTTTGTTTATCTTTTTAGCACTGCATTTGTTGATGAGTCCTGTGATTCCATAACTTTCCCAAGGCCATTAGTTGGTAACCTAGTCTTCAACATATCAGCCTTCATGGGACACTTCAAACTCAAACCTTAACAGCATGTACTTAGCATACACTGATACTGGAGGAGGAGACTGCCCTCTTATTGTCTTATTGCCCTCAGAATGACCACATAAGACTGAGCATCCATAACATCTCAGTCTCTTCCTAGGATATCTCTGAAGGACAATAAACCTAGAAATGCTCCTACTGAGAAGAACACATGATAAACCTTTATATTTAGATCTTTGCCTATACATTTGTATATGTGTGTTTATATGTAAGGACATAGCTGTGATAATTAGGCATGGAATGTATGATCATCATCAATTTTATAATTATATCAATCATTTATATTAAAAGCACACAGTATCTGTGTTCATTCTTGAATATAGTCATTCCTTTAAATATAAGCACAGAAAAAATATTCTATTGTATCTCTTTTGGGTTTCTTAATTATTTTTTAGTTTCATTAATTTTTTGTATCTCTATCATATTCTTTCAGGAAAGAATTTGCAACATCTGACACCATTGTAGTAGATGTTCATGCTCACTTTTTTGTTAGGTTCTTTCACCTCCCTTGGGGAGTGTTTGAAGCACCTTCAAAGTAGTGATTTCCTTGATACTCTTTGTGACAGTCCTTACTGGCTTATTGATGAAAGCTTTCTTGGCAGTGAGTAACAGCAGGGCATAACGTCTTCTCCCTGTGAAGTCTACCTTTCTTTGTGGAGTTAACAAGTCATCAAAGGACTAATAGCAAAATCAACAATCCTTTCTCCATGGGCAAGCAGGAAAACATCAGAAGTGCACTTCTGAAATGGTCACTTCTGAAAATAACAGGAAGGCAATGATGTTGGGAGCAGGAAGTGAGCAGTGGAAGAATCAGGAGATGACTCTACTCTAGCTCTTTGCTTTTCCTTAGACTCAGTGTCATGGACATTTTTTTAGTCTCTTATCAAGGGTTCAGGTGTCTAACTAGCCTAATGCATAAAAAGCAAGGAGCAGACAAACCAAAGCTAAAAGTAAAATCAAAGTCCATAATATTGTGACTATTTACTTAGTAAGAAGGGGAAATACATTTTATACCTACCTATGGGCATAAGGGAGTCTACTAAAGCCGGAATAAAAGGATAACAAATATTTATTTTGAGAACACTCACACAATAATGGTAGAAAGGCACCATGGTCATTTGTGATTCGATCCTCAACCACCACCCAAGAGATTGAAAACACAATTCTGATCCCCTTATCTGTTCATATGTAGCACCTGAGACCATGTCATAATGGGCCAGTACTCCAAAGGCTATTGTCTGAATGAGTTCCTATAAAGTTCTCCTTTTTGTCTAAATTAGAGGATTCTAAACTTAATACAAAACTATACGATAAGAACAAATATCAAGTATTGTCCAGGAGAATGAAAAGGTAAAAACCATATACAAAATTAGAACTACAACCAACAAGAACATCATCAAGTAAGAAATACATACTAAATGTTCAGGCTATACGTAATTGGCAAATAATAGAGATTATTCCAACAGTTGTTCTATCCTGATGAGTCTAAGTCTTGTAGCAAAAAAATGCCTTAGCTAAGATATGAGAGGATAGTAGTTGAGACTATTAAAGACCCAAGAAGGAAAACAATATTACCTGTGTAAGCAGGAAGTGCAAGCATAAGACTTCTAAAAGATGCAAGAAATGGCAGAAACAGGTGGCTATCTGGACAGTCACCAATAATGTTGGGATAACCAACTTTGACTAAGGGCCTAGAATATCTGACAGACCATATTCAGAAGCAGGAAGATTTGAAATGTCCTACCCTGTCTTGGCAAGGATTAGCAATCACTTTAGCTTTTATCCTGCTTGTCCAGTTTGGACAGCATGTCTACAATCAGCGGTTGAGGTAAGGGCAGTTCTTTGCCCAATAGGTCAGTTTTTCCAAGAAGCAAACCAACTCTAAATGGAGTGTATCTGCTGGTCAACATAATCTCTGGAATAGCTTGGTACTGCTAGGCTCAGTTGTGTCTCATGTCAAGAGAGTTATAAATTATTAAAGAATTTTATGACATATTCTGTAGATCTTTTAAGTATTTGAAGATCATATAACTATGCAGAATACATCTCTGTGCAACTAGAAAATCTGATTAACACAACTAGGTATGAAAAGAATAGGTAACTATAACCCCTTATCCATTCACATAAAGCACCTGAGACCATGCCTTAATGGTTTGGTACCTCAAAGTCTATTGGGTGAATGAGTTCCTATAATACATACTCATAATTTTTGGGTTTTATGTTTCATAACTTGAGTGATTATAATACAGTGTGCTGAGTTTTGATTGACAGAAGCATTTTCTCTGTAGTAGCAGAGATTACTCAGGAGGAATATTATGATTGAGAGCCCCCTTCATGAAAAGACAAAGATATCGACATCCAATAAAGCAGGAGTATTTCTGATTCAGAATGACATTAATGCATATCCTTGATACTGGATTTGTGTATGCAAAGTTAAAATCCTTAAGTTGAGGCATCCCAAGTAGGCCTACATCCTGGGTGCCTTTGGAATTTTGGGGTCTCAAAAAAAGAACAAGATTCTTGTTGACATGACTCAGAGGCATCCTATGTTGTTTGAATTCAGTATCGGCTTAAATTCACATCATCTGTACTGGTTAGGATGCAGCCTAGTGTCACTTATTTAATAATAATTGATAAGCAGTCAACATTGGAATGGTTAAAATGATCCCCTTCCAACATCTGCTCTGGCTTCACAAGGTCCCTCCATAGTCCATTGGTTTCTGAGTTCTCACAAAGTCTTGAACTGCTTTGAGGAATAAAGTTCTCATGGAAAGAGTTCCCTTTAGGTGAGACCACAGACTCTTCAGATATTAAGAAGTTGTAACTCAAAAATATACTTGATGACAAAATATTGTGGCTTTAATTATAAGGAGTATGACATTATTATCTCTAGATGCTAATAACTGTGGCTTTTGCTGAAGTAGTTCTAGAGTTCAATATAATGTATTTCTTTTAAATTAAAGGTCCCTTATTAAATATTTATTTATTTATTTGTACTGTACAGTCATGAATCTCTGCCAGTTGCTAGTAGTTTTCTGCCAATAACCCAGTTGTATTTTGATACATGCAGATAGCATGATCTTTATATTCAAGAATCTCTACTGATCATAACTATTAGGAAGTTAGTTCAACAGAGAAGGTCTCTTCCTCTGTACTCAACTCCTAAGAAAACCCAGTGGCAAACTCTAACAGTTAAAAGTGAAGATAAAGCAAGTGCACATGTGCATAAATCAAGATGGGAGAACTAGAGTGTTCTGCTCTTGCTGTTCTCCATGCACTATGCATAAAACTACTCATTTCTTGGGGCCAAGGCATCCTGTTTTAAAGCCACTCCAGGCTTGTATTCACTTCTAGGGATTCCAGTACTGGATACTTTTCTTCTTGCGCTTAGAGTACACTGAAAGAAGCAACTTAAAAGTGAAAGGGCTTATTTTGTCTCAAAGTTTGAAGGTATATGCTGCATCATAGTGGGCACGGTATAGCAGCGAGGCAGGTATGTAATCCTCCTGCCTCAATTTTCTGAATAATAAGATTATAGTAATGTAGTTCTAGGACTAACTGATAAACTGACTTGTACTTACACAGTAGTGTCGAGTTCACTAGAAAATAATAAGGCAATATTTTGTCAATATTTTTGTACATTATGTTGGTGTGTGTGTGTGTGTGTGTGTGTGTGTGTGTGTGTGTGTGTGTATTTGCTGGATAGACAATGTTACAAGCCCATAAACATACAACTAGAAGCCAGAAGGTGACATTGAGGGTATTCTTCTGCTATCACTGTCCTTGTTATTTTTGAATCAGTCTCTGAACCTAAAACTCACTGTTTTGGCTAGGTTAGCCTGCTCATTAGTTGTCAGGCTATACCCACCCACCAATATTGAGGTTACAGTCACACACTGCCTTGCCTGGGTTTGAAATGTGTGTGGGGATCTGAACTCAGGTCCTCTCATTTTCACAGCAAGCACTGTTGCCCATTGAGCCATTTCTCTGGACATTTGTATATTATATTGCATAGTAATATCAAGTACCTGATTGCTTTATGTTGCATGAATTATAGTAAGCAATTAGAGGATATTAAATAAAACTAAATCATGTAGGTCAATGGTAGTGGGAATTGGGGAATATTTTATTTGCTTATCCTAATATACTGTCACTACTATAATTTGAGAGAGTCTGACCTGGTGTAAACTTGTGTTATATATCTTCTACTTGCTGATTCACATATACAAACTTCTAATGGTTGCCTAGGGACTTCACCCAGATCATATCTCCAGTACAAAGCTGAGAGAACATTATCTCAGTGAACAGATATATAAAGCAATGATAATTAAAGCATTCCCAGTGAGGGATAAAATGGTGTTAACTCATGCAGTCCTTCCTCAAAAAGCATATCTACATGGAAGTGAAAGCGTGTGTGTGTGTGTGTGTGTGTGTGTGTGTGTGTGTGTGTGTGTGTGTGTGTGTGTGTGTGCGATCTCATGGATATTGTATCTTTTATGTAGATCTAATAACAACAAGAAATGGGTTTTGAGTTTCTTCTGTTAATCTCAAGCATAGGATCATTCAATCATCCAAAATACTAACTCTTAACCAAGTGTTTTTTAAACTGATTGCTGCTGTGATTTTGTTCCTGTTATTCATTTGGATTGTACACAAATTTCTTCTTATATATAGGACACACAGATCTAAATTATATGAGAACATATTTGCTAAAATTTTAAGTACAATTTTACCAAATTACTCTATTGACTATATGTAATGATGGTTGTTGAATATTCATCCATGAATTGCATTATGTAATTCCAATTACCCATCTCAATAATAACTCATGTCTCCTCTGAGTTCTCACCCCATGGTTAAATCAATCCTTCTATTCTATTTCAAAGAGTTTATTCATTGTTGTTAGAAACAAGTGAGTGCCAAAGGTACTATTTTTCATGCTTACTGCAATTTCACATCCACTTGTAGCTCTGTTTGTAAAGTTTAATTAATTCTTTAATCCCCCAGCCGCCTTTGTTTCATGAGCTAATTCCTTGAACAGTTTAAATGGGTATGAATATGTTCTGCCTTGTTGACATGCTTAAGTGCCTCTTCTAAGCTGCCTTACATACTACTGACAAATTGAAGACATTATTAGAGTAGAAAAAGTAAATAATAATACTTTTCCCGAGAAAGTCACATGCATTTCAATGTGGTTCAGAAATGTTCACGTATTTATTTTTTTCTTTTTACAAAACAAAGACAGGGAAAAGGGTTTAATTTATGAGTAAATTATGCTGTTGAATGACAAGATAGTTAGTATGATTAATTTTGAAACAAGGTCCATACTATGTAGCACAGACCTACTCCCGAATCATGGTCCTTTTGTTTTAGCCTGCCAAGTCCTAGAATCATAGGTAACTTCCATCATTCCTGGCATCATTTATTCATTAAATGGGAGATTTTTTTAAAAATTACTTTTCCCAGGTTTGTATTTGATCAAAGATAAATTTCTCACCCCTTTCATTTACTATACATGATGGCAATCAGGATACACTGCCCACTGATGAGATAGAGTCTAGTGGTACATTCGTCAGTATTGTAAGCTATGAGAATTCTATTTGCTCTAACAGGATAGTTCAATTAGATTCCAAATAGAGTCAATATGTGATTGTGCAGCCACTGTGAGCAGCCCTTATAGCTGGTGTATTCCTGTATTTGAGCCCAAATTAAATAGTTGCCCTTGTAACTGTATTGTCTACTAATTTATTAATTTCCTCAAACAGTTCTCCTTTCTGTCACAGAAGTCCCTCAACCACAACCCTTTCAAACGCATGTTTAGTCTCTGCACACTGCCATACAAAGTAATTGATTGTCTATATCCAACATTTCCCTACAAGATGAAATTCATCAAATGTTTCTTCTCACACCTTTTTTTGCCTATGTTATCACTCAACACATATTTCTGTGTTGAAAGTATGAAAAATTTCTATTATTTTTATTATCCTTTTTCTGAATCATTAGCAGTTTGACCAATATTTTATCACTATTTAAAAACAATGAAATGATTCCTATAATTCTAGCCCTTGAGGGGAAGAGGCAGAAAGGCCACTAATGTGTTTGAAACCTGCCTGGACCCCTTAACAAGTTACAGACCAGCCTTGGCTACAGAGTTAGAGTTTTCCCAGACAGTCACATGAACAAGCAAACAAATGAATTAAATGGATAAACAAGCAAATAAAGTAATAAAATTAGTTACATTGAATTTTTCTTTTTGTGCATCTATTTTTTCTCACTGCTTAGATTTTTTCTTGAATAGATAATCGTTGACCCATTTTTTGTGCCACCACTGTGCTAAATGAATAGAACTACATCTAGACCTTGACACAGGAAAAGGGCATGGTGGATAAGATGTTACCTTGTGTTTTCAAGGTGTAGGTTGATCCTGTTTTCTCTCTTTTTTTCTCAAATTTAGTCTCTAGGACTTTTAAAGTGAGATATTATCCATTATATTTTCATCATTTCTAAATGTCAGTCAAGAATTCATAGAACACTTGTACATTCTTTGGATGTGTTTAAAGGATGGGGACATGGGAAATGAGAGGGGTAGTATGTAAGATAATTATATCAGGAAAGAGTAGAGGCCCCAGCCATCTTTCCCTGTAATACCTAATTCAGGAAATAGTAGATGCTTATTATAATTATTTGAATGTGAAATACTGCCTCCACTGTTCATGTTTCCACTTGATTTCTAGTTGGAAGGCAGCTTTTGGAAGGTGTGGAACTTTTCACTGGGAAATAGGTCACCATGAATTGTCTATGAGGTTATACCAAGTCTTGACTCTAATGTGGCTTTCTGCTCCAAACACATGTAAAGAACTCTTCTAACCAGGAATTGAACCATTCCTACCACCTGGATGAAGCTACTTATAATAGTCTACATATTTTTAAAGCCTTTCATTCTTTCAGTTGTTTGTTTCAGGCATTTGGTTGCAGCATCAAGAATGGTCATAAATACGTTTATAGATTCAATTTCAACAGTGACAAGCTCACTGAGATGTTCAGAAGGGCAAGGGTCGCAAATACATTTAGGAATTTTAAAAGCTTAGCCATTGGTAAAAACAAAAACAAAAACAAACAAAACAAAACATAGGAATAGGTTCTATGTCCTGAAATTCATGAGGAATCCTTGAAGAATATTCACTTTGCATTCTGATCACGTTGAATATCAACCAAGCTATAAAAGTGTATCTCAAGACATTCATTCCAAGCTACTTTCCAAGTTTAGTGACTCTCAGATTGAAAATCCAACAGAATTAGTAAAGTCAGATGGCAGAGCCATATGAAGAGGTTTAAAAAAGAAAATTCAGGTTAGAGGGAAACTTCTAAAATTAATTACAATTGTAGGTACAACTCTGAATTTAAATAATTTTCAGACTATAGTCTATCTTCCATATTTTGCTCACAGCCAGGACCTAGAGTGTCTTGTTTATAATTTGTGCATTATACTGTTTAAGCTTTCTGTCAACCTAATAATATAGTTATACTTTCTTGAATTGCGTTAAACTACATGGCTTTAGCAGTTAAGTTTCATCAAAGTAGTACCATTAACAAATGTTTTGAGAGTTAAAACCCTTAGAGTAGGCACTGGGGTGTTCACCTGTCACCTGGGCCTCAGAGCTGTGGTTTCTGATGAGATATATTGGCTCTAAATTTCATATTTCTCATCATCACCAAGGAAGAAGCACTGGGGATAGGTTTCCAGGAGCTGGGCCATTACCACCTTAGCCTTTCAAGTAATACCAACTCAGTAACCTTGAACTTAGTGATCAAGCCTGACATTTGTGGTTCTCCATCCTGCATGGAATTTCACTTTCAGGGTTATGCACTCAATATCAGCTGTCCCTACCTCTTACTACTTTTCCAGTTGCATATGATTGTGTCCTTGAATTACATTACAATAAAAGCTATATCCACACAATTTGTTCACAGAAGGTCTTTCACTAAAGGAGCATTTAGACAATATATCTTTTAAAAATCTTGTGTCTATTATCAGACCAAAATATATCTTCTATGAGTTTATTCTATATATTCTCTTAAATCATTATCACAGAAACTTAGACATTTATCATTGCTTCCTAATTCCCTTCATTGTGACTTCATCTCACTGGGACTGACGATCACATTGCTAATTACAGGAAATATTGTCTTGTATTTCAAGCACATGACAGAAGAGACATAGTAATGTGTCTCTTCTGAGTATACTCCCATTGAAATAACTATAATTTTTAACTTCTGATGTCAAGAATGAGAGACAGTGATAAAAATGAAAAATAATTCTCAAAACTGAGAAGAAATTTGGTGGAATCTATTTATCAATAAAAACATGATTTCTCCTGGACTCTATGATCCTCAATAAATTGTTCTGTTGACTGTTATGGAACATTATTTGAAGATGTGTGACACTTGTTTATGCTGTGAGATATTTGGTTAATAATGCAAAGATGTGTTGCATTCTTTTATGTTGCATGTTATGTGAAGCTGTGTTACTTTTCCTATCTAAAATACCTGATTTGTCTAATAAAGACCTAAATGGCCAATAGCAAGGCAGAAAAAGAATAGGTTGGGAAGAGATAAAAATTAAAAGGAGAAATCTGGGAGGAATTCATGGAGCAAAAGGAGAAGAGTATGACATCCAGGGCCAGCCACCCAGCTACACAGCCAGATATGGAATAAGAAGTAAAGTTATGCAGAAATAAAGAAAGGTAAAAGCCTAAAGGCAAAAGTAGACAGAGTAATTTAAGAAAAGCTGGCTAGTAACAAGCAAAGCTAAGGCTAGGCATTCATAAGAAAGAATATGATTCTATGTGATTTATTTGGGGGCTGAGTGGTGGGCCCCCAAAGTGCAAAGAATCAAAAGATTAAGAGTAAAACACAACCAACTATGGTTGACATCATCAAAGTGATTAATGTTGTTTATCCCTTTTATTAAAGATAGCTGGGAAGAAGGCATGAACTTACATAGTGTATCTTTTCTTTTGTTTTATTTTTTTGCTGCGAATGTGTATCATTTAATAACTTGAATGAGCTATTAAGAGGTAGTTTCAATTTCTTAAACATTTTTAAACCAGAAGAAGTAGGTATTCAAAGTTATTTGTATAAGATTAATTAATCTAGCCAAAGGGAAACCTCACCAATTCCAAATACTTGAATTTCATCTATGTTAATAGAGTTCCTCTTTATCCTTATTTAGATGTGCTTTGTAGAAAGATTCAGTTCTGCACAGTTTCTGTAGCAAAATATCCATAGTACCTGTTAGAACAACAGGAATTAATGGTTTCGTGTCTCTAGATGCTAAAAGAATAAATCAGGTCAACAGAGACATGCCCTCTCTGCTACGTGCAAGATAATCCTTCCTTCTCTATTCAAAACTTCTAGTTGTTTTCTGACAAATCAATGTTGCCTGTCTTCCGGTATATCATCAGTTGGCATCATTATCATTTGATAGTTTATTTTCTAAATTAGCCTTGTGTCATTGCCTTGTTACTGAAGCACTAATTATGCTTGATTGGGGGTCCACATAATCCAATATGAGCTCAGCTTAAATAATGACATCTTTCATGATCCAGTCCTATTTTTCTATGATACTACATTGGAGACACTTGGAGCCTAGGACTTTAAATGAACATTTTTGGAGGGACACAGTTCAGTTCAACTTGTGAAGCATAAACTGGGAAAATGGAAAAGTGTTTTTACAACTAACATCCCCTTAGCAAGACTGCTACAGTACCACTGGAAAGATAAGTCAGTAAACATTTTCATGGTACTTGAGTGGTACATCCATTCAATTGTCTTCTACGTGTTGACAGATTTTTCAAAAACAATTTACCCGGGAACATTATGAACAAAATCTAGTGTACAAATTACATTTAAGTGTTATTGCATTTCAAATTCTGAACAGCAATTTATTACATAAATCTGTAATAACAAGTGAAATTTGCCATATATAAAGCACTTAGGATCATTATTTTCATTTTCATAATTAAATTTTCATAATCTACAAGCAATGCTTTTGGTTAGTCCCTGTTAGTGTCTTTTTTCCAATAAATTCAGGATGAAAACTTTATAGAAAGTCAATTACTACTTCCTCTTATATGCCTTTCCTTTCCTTCTCCATATCTACCCCCTTTTCTCATCTTTTCTCCTCCTTTGATTAATGAATTGGTCACTGATAATATTAATATATAAATTATTTCATAGATATTTTTAAGCAGCTCTTCAGAATTTTGATATGCAAACATTCCACGTTAACACTTAGAAATCAGGCTGCAATAGGAACCCTTCAATTGTTTTGTAGAAAAATATCTTGAAGTTTTAGAACAAAAACTCATAATTTATTATATGTATCCAGTAAAGTTTTTCTTCATTGTAGCAAATGAAAGCATTTTCTTTCAACTATGCTCATTATGAACATTTGTTATCTATTGATACTTGTAGTATTCTTAGATATTTAAGAAAAAATACTGACACGCACTTGGGAGGCAGAGACAGATGCATCTCTGTGAGTTCGAGGCCAGTCTGGTCTACAGAGTGTCCAAAGCATCGTGAAAAAAACAAACAAACAAACAAACAAACAACAACAACCTCCCAAAACAAAAACAAACAAAAAATATTGAAGCTAGATGGGTATTTCAGCTTGTAAAGTGCTTGTCAGGCAAACATGAAAATTCACATTTGACTACCTGTATCCCAAATATAAAAGAAAAAAAGGAAAAAAGCCGAACTAGGTGGCAAATGATTGAAATGCCAGCTCTAGGTGGGCAGAGACAATTAGACCCTTGGGTCTTCCTGGGCAGCTGAATCAGCAAGCCCCGGGCCAATGACAAACCCTTTCTCCAAAACAGAGTAGATAGCATCTACAAGCACATGCACATGCTTACATGCATATTTGCACACAAATGAGCCATATTCACATGCACAAACACAGAAAGAAAAATGAAGTATTTATTAAATAAGGGTGATCTTTCTGACAAACACATTCTCAGTTCAACAATCTTTAATCTAAATTAATATTAGCACAAAATAACTTCAAAAATCAGTTTTTCTAATGTTTATTATTTTTTTCTTTTCTTCCATCTTAAGTAAGTTCTCTAGTAAATGCTTGTTCTTAAGTCATTTATCCATATTCTTCACAATGTTGACTTAAACATTTGATTTTTCTAATATGAATAATACATACATTCTTTTGTTCAAATGGGCTGAAGGATTATTTCATGAGACTGCTCTATAAATTGTATTGAGTTTTGTGCTTATGATCAAGTATGAATGATTCCTTAAAAAGTAAAGAAGTTTCTATTTCCTGTGAGTTTATCCTGGGTCTGATGTAGAAGAGTAACATATGGTCACAAAATAGCACCTGTTGAGTCAAGGCTTTCACTAAATGGTAGCTGATCTACTAAGGGGATGGATGGGCTTGAATAAGTTTCACAATCTCTATGTCTCTGGAATGATGCACAGGTGTGTGAGTAAGTTGGATTTTGCTTTTTCTTGTCTGTGTATGTGTGTGTATATGAGTCAGAGGTAAATAAATAGAGAGATGAAAGACATACAGTTCAATAAGTATGATCATAGATCACTTAGATTAATACTATGCTATTTTTATTCATTATTATTATAACTATTTCATATTAGAAGGCAACAGACAAGTATTATTCCAGTTTCAAGATTTTTAGGGGTCTTAGTTGATAAAGAATTAATGAATTTTTTAGACAAAAGGAACTTGCAATGTTATATATGTTTTCTGGTTAACTAACTCTTTGACTAAGAATGGTTATGTCCTTAATTCCTTAGTATTGAACATTGCAGAAGACAATGACTATGCTTGTTCAAAAATTATTCATTCTACACAGTGATTCTTTGTTGGTATGAAGTAAATCAGAAATGCCAAAGATGAGAATAAACTTTGTATCCTGATTAGGTTATTGAGTATAGAACCAAAAGAAAATTATAACCTAATCTATTATTTAAGAAATATTTGTTTTAATTCCACGGGAAAATAAACATAAAATGGTAACAAAATGTCTATTTTAAGAGTTTATTTTTTAAATTCCTTTTTGGTGGAAATAAGTTTGAAATAATCCAGTCACATCCTAGAAATGTAAATAAATGTTAAGTTTGTAATACTTGACCTTCATTTACAATGAATAGGGCTGAGAATCAGTTGCAGGAACATTTTTATGTCACAAGCTCATGTTTTGAGCACATTGTTCCAGGCTGTTGGTGGCAGCAAAAGACTCTAGATGTTTGGAAGAGATCAAAAGTTTGAAAAGGCATGGTAAAGTGTCATGCAACAGATACAACTCAAAAAAATTCTAGTACAAGTCAGGAAAGGACTGTTCATCCCTCTCAATAGATACAGACAGAGTTGGGGTAGACATGGCCCGAGGCTTGTGTCATACTTCATAGGAATTGCTGACTATTGCTAGTAAGTGTACGCCCATGGCAATAAAGGAAGTAAGACTGGACAAAACTGTAGATGCTTATTACCATAGAAAGGTGAGCTTAGTAATCTAAAACTTGATTTATGCTTTCTTTGTTCTCATAACATCCCAGTTCTAAGTAACGACATTATGTTAGACAATATGGAGGATTTTAACACTTTCTAGAGTGATTCACTTTCTCTGTATGGTATCAATATGTGGTCATTGGTTAGCCAGCAGTTACATAAATAATAAATAAATAAACCCATGCTCATAGATAATAAACAACATATAAATAAAACATGTTTAGAGAAATCTCTATGAACATGGGTCTGCTCAATGCCCAACTTAACATCTAAGAGAAAATAAAACGCACAATGTTTTCTACCTTTATTTTTTGTCTCTTTCCATGTCATTCCAACAAAGATAATTACAGGAAAACAACATTAATATTTTTATTTATAGAAATAATTGTATTCTGTGCACTTGCTCCTGAGACCAAGTGGTACACTCAGTGAACAATTCTTTAAGAACACTTCACACAAATAACAAGTGTTTCAAGGTTGTGTCCTACACTGTGTTTTCCTCTTATGTCATTTATAACAACTATGGTCTCTGACATTTAGTTAATTAAATCTGTCCACAGTGTCTGACTTGGTTGTGTAATTCCTCTAGGAATGTGATTTTTAAAGGTGGCAAGAAGAATGGCTGACCTTAATGAGTCAGTTAGCCACAACAGCCTGCTGTTCAACAAGACAGGAAAAGATTAGAAAGCATGAATTCTGTGTGAACCCAAAGTTCCTCAATATAACATAGGCATTGCAACCTGTGACCTTCAGGAGGCATCAGAAACAGAATTGTGATAGAAATCAAGTGCAGTTTTAAAGTTTGCCCGGTGTCAATCAGACACACACACACACACACACACACACACACACACACACACACACACACACACACATTAATTTATCATATCATATTTTTCTGAATCATTTTATGTGATGTTATAGTTTTATTCTGTTGCTGTAATAAATACCACAACCATAAGTAACTAAGGGGAGAAAAGGCTTTATTTCAGCTTGTAGATTATACTTCGGTAGGCAAAGCTGGTTGCTTTTTCATATACAGTTATCTCTGTCCAAGGAATTGACTTCATAACCACAGAATTACAGCAGCTTCCATGTAAAATTCTGCTTGCTAACTGATTTGTAGGTAGGTTTATACTCAAATAGATTTCTTATATAGTCAAGGACCACCTCTCTATGAGATGGTGTAACCCACAGTGAATAGTTCCAACTATATGAACTAATAATCGAGACAACCTTACACAGGCATGCCTGCAGGCAGGTCTGATCTGGGAAATCCTGTAGTTGATAGTTCTTCTGCAGGTAACTCCAAGTGTTGTCAGATTGACTGTTATTGCTAACTAGAACATAAGACCTTTAAAATGTATTTATTTTAATATTTAAGATTATAACATAATTGCACAATTTCCTCCTTCCCTTCAAATACTCCCATATAGTCTTCCTTGAGTGTTTTCAAATTCATGGCCTTTTTTTCATTAATATTGTTAGAAACACACACACACACACACACACAAACACACACACACACACACACACACACACACACACACACGATAGATAAATACAACTAGCTCGGTTTGTATTATGTTATTTGTATGTATTTTTTATTATGGTCATTTGAATGGTTACCTTTGTCTCATTGTTAAAATATTCAGAAGAACTGATGGATTTTATTTAAGTTTGTGTATCTCCGCCAACATCTAGATTTGAATATTACTCTCAATATTCTGCTCATGCTATTCTTTGCTAATAGAAATTTGTTTATGTGAAGTAAACTTGGGCTTTGGAGTATCAACCAGGGTTTCCATGATTATTTAACACCAATCTTGTGAGTTCCACCTTGTTTGGTCTTCACATGAACACATGGTATAGAGGTTCAAGCTGTTAATTGGCACTAAGGATTTATAGACTGTTTCTTACTGTATGATATTTAGAAAGTAAGGAACATGATCAAAGGGAATTTGTGTTATGTATTCACTGCTAGAATGGCAGCAACATCAAAATTGTTGTAGTTCTACACATAATGCTATATATAGGCATTCTATAAATTACCTTTAATAACTATATTTTGATGAATGTAATACACTAAGAACAAAAAGGGAGAAATGAGAAAATATTTCTAAAGAAAAAACATATGAATATCTAAGGAATTTTATTTTTTTTTAGCAATCATTCCTGCACTGACTGTTATCACAGTCATTCTGATAGGCATCTTTGAAAATTACAGGGTTTACGTGTTGTTCTTTTTGTTCAAGAGAGAATATAAATGTGAACTAAGATGATTATTTGCTTTTCCAAGGCAAAACCTACCCTAAATTTATTTTCTAGTATTGAGAAAAACTAGCAGAGTCTTGAAGGCTAATGTTTTATTCTCCTGAAAGAATCATCACCTGGTTATCATACTTTAAATGAATGATATCTGTGCTTTGGTGAGTTACTGAAAATGTTTTAGATGAACAGTTTTGATGGCTGGTAATGTACATGGGCATGAGTTTCTCTATCTTTAGAGTAATTGAAGCAAAGGGACCTAAGAAAAAGAACTAAGTTACTGGGAGTGTTGATCAAAGAATGAATGAATAAGAGCAGCAATCTACAGGCCAGATCAAACAATAATAAAAAGTAATGTCTGTACTGTGAATTTAGTCTGGGACCTCATGCTTCACACTTGTGCAATGTCCCTGCTACTTGTATTTTTCCCTCAGATATATATATATATATATATATATATATATATATATATATCACAAGGAATGAGTATATATATTCTTTGAGAATTTCAAGCATGTAATCAACAAAATATGATCATATTCACACTCTCTTTCTCCCTGCAACTCTCCAGAGATGACCCCAACTCTTTATCATGGTCCTTTCCCAACTTTATGCCCTTCACTGCTCCTATGAACTTTTAAATAATTCAGTAAGTCCAATTAGCATTGCCAACATTGATACAGGGTGTCAGTAAGTTTTACAACTTGGTCTTGAATCACTTTGTGACCATGAAGACCTTGAACTTGTTCTCTATTTTCCTCAACTTCTAGGCTTGAGCTATTTGGTCGGGTTTATATTGTTAATTTCAACCAATAGAGTTGAGTCTTGATCTCTCTGGAGAATAAGAACAAAAGGATTTTGTGTAATGCAAATTTTGAAGCAAGAATCTTATCTGAAGTGAAAAGAAAAAGGAAGTTAATAAAACTACTGTGCTGGTTTTAAAAGATTAAGACAGAATAAAAATATACAATTAATCATTTCTGTATACAACCACACTTAAAAAATGCCAGTTATGTCGGGTGTTGGTGGTGCAGGCCTTTAATCCAGCACTCGGGATTCAGAGGCAGGTGGATCTCTGTGAGTACGAGGCCAGCCTGATCTACAAAGTGAGTTCCACGACAACCTCCAAAGCAATACAGAGAAACCCTGTCTCAAAAAACCAAACAGTAGTAGTAGTAGTAGTAGTAGTAGTAGTAGTAGTAGTAATAGTAATAGTAATAATAATAATAATAATAATAATAATAATAATAATAATAATAATGCCAGTAAAATCACAGCAAGTAAGAGAAGCCATAGCTGGTATTGACAGAAGTGAAACTGTCTATAGAAAATGGAATTCTCAGAGTTTCTGATATAAAAAAGAATGTAAAGGTCTGCACAAAGGACATACTGATCACTACAGAAAGGAAATGGAAGAGAGTGTGCAAATGCCTGCAGTTTGGATGAGCTTCTAGTACTATAGAGGACCAAGGGAATGGTGGGAGTCTTTACTAAACATGGCATCAATGTGAAGCTTGACATAATTGTCTGACATTACTATTCCAGAGGAATCTGGAAGTTGTTAAAATCAGATGGCGTAAAACAGAAAGGCTCATGTTTACTGGTGTTGGCAGAACTTAACATGAGGTAACATGGGATAGCAGCATATGTGTCAGTAGCACAGGGATGAGTCTAGGACATTGAGAATTTGGGTGACTCTCAACTCCCTTACTGTGAAGTGGGAGCTACTAATTTTTATTCAACAGCCTGGAACACTCTGCATGGGTAAATTAGAGCTTAAGTAGACATTATTCTTCTCAGAAGGGTTCATAACAAGGTGCTCTGATGCATGGAGAAGGTGCTACAAAATGCAGAAAACCCAGTCTATGTTGCTTTATATGAAGTGGGTTGTTCTTAAAGAAAAAGGGATTTGAGTGAAGTGGGGAAATGGATAGGACCCTCAGTGGAGAAGGTCAATTCACAAGTCTGTCATCTATCCTTAGAATAATCACTGCAACATGATTGCTATCACAACCAAAAAAATTGGACAATAAGAGCAGTGGAAAGAAGGCTTTCCATAAAGTACCACAGTTCTGTGTTTGTGTCCATTGAGTCTCCATCATTTCTGTGGAGGAACAAGGGTGTCATGCTGTACACAGATGGGAAAGATGAGAAATCTGCATATCAGAGATCACACACAACAAGATCTATAGGCTTTGAAATACAAAAAGGGTAGAACGTAGTCAAAACCTGAAGAGGGAATCAAGGAAGGATTAAAAAGAATGAATAGCTGTGTATTTGTGAACAAATCTGTGCTTTGACAGATTAAAAAAGAGTTGATATAAGGAAGATTCATTTGAAAGAAAAAGTCTTTAATCACCCCTCACTCCCACCTCCACCCCAATCCCCCATTTAAGAGGGAAAGAAGTTTGTGCATTAAGGTTTAGTTTATTTTTTGTTGTTGTTTGAAATGCATACTCCTTTTATTTTATTTTAAATTAGAAACAATCTTATTTACATATCAATCCCAATTCCCTCTCCCCCACATCCTCCCATGTCCCCAACCAAACCCTCATCCCATCCCTCTTCTGCCCCCCGGGGAAGGTGATGCCTTCCGTGGGGGATCTTCAAGGTCTGTCACATCATTTGGGGCAGGTACTTGGCCCTCCCCCGTGTGTCTAGGCTGAGGGAATATCGCTCTATGGGGATGGTCTCCCAAAATCCATTCGTACTCTTCCATTACCAGAGACCCCATAGAGTGCCCAGGCCTCCTAACTGACACCAATGTTTAGGGGGCCTGTTTCAGTCCTGTGCTGGTTTCCCAGCTGTCAGTCTGCAGACCATGAATACCCTCTTGTTCAGGTCAGCTGTTTCTGTGGGTTTCCTCAGCCTGGTCTTGACCCCTTTGCTCATCACTTCTCCCTCTCTGCAAGTGGATTCCAGGATTTCGGCTCAGTGTTTTGCTGTGAGTCTCTGCTTTCGCTTCCATCAGCTACTGGATGAAGGCTCTAGAATGGCATATAAGGTGGTCATCAATCTCCTTATAGGGGAAGAGCTTTTAGTTTTAAGGGTTTTTTTTTCCACTTTTGATATGATGTGCTTTATGACTTTTGGTCTGGGAGTCACTAGAGATTCTAAAACATTAAGGAAAAGTATTTAACCACTTGATAATTACTTTTTTGATCAAGAATAACACTGGTGCTGGGCAATGTTGCACATGTCTATATTCCCAGAATTTAATACTCTGAGAGGCAGAGGGTTGGTAATTAGAGACCAGTCTGAGCTACCTATTGAGTTCTCGGCAAGCCTGTGCTACAGAAAGAGACCATGATTGCAAAATAATAAACGATAACTTTCCTGTGGTTGTCATCCTATGTGATATTGTTTCTATTTTTTAAAATGTTTCTATTATCCCAAGTAGTTTCTGGAACTAGTGTGTCACTATTCCTCTTAGATTAGAACTATCTCTAGGAGATCAGCACCAGTTAGTCCTTTATCTCATTAAGCTCATTTTATGTAAATCTCATTGGACCCAGATTCCTAAAATCATTTGTTCCATGCTTCATCTTTGGGATTTGCTCAAAATGCTTTTCACATGGTCTGCACACACTCCTGCAACGGGAATGAGGTTGATCTACTAAATGTGCTCTCTGATTAAGTCATTCCTGAAATTTGCCTGCTTTGAATACATGGTCAGTTAGGTGTCTTTTAAAATGCTGTTTTTTTATGATATTATACATTAAGTCTTTTAACAGTGATTTCAAAAGGAAAGGAATTCATGCCCATCATATGAAAACAGTTGCCTATTCATGGAGGAGTGAGTGTAATTAAATTTCTTATCAAGTTTACTTAAGTTAGTGATATAGTTCCAATGAGTTCTTCCTTGAGGAGTTAATTTGATCTATTTTGGAGTTTATGCTACAAAGTTATAAAAACAAGGGCCTACAGATGTATTTTAGATACCTTTTACTGCAGGCAAGAAGCATTTCTGTGATGGTTACTGTTGCCAACATGGCATAATCTAGAATCATCTTGGGGGTAGGACTCTAGTATAATCTTGGTTAAGTTAACTGAGGAGGGGAGAACCACTCTGACTTTGGACAGCATTGTTTTCTTGGAAGAGAATCCTGGTTTTATAAAATGAGAAATCAAGCTGACATGTAGTAAGTAATTCCTGGTTTCTGTTTCTCAGCCACTTGACTTCATCTCCATAATGTACTTGCCCTGACATGGTATCCAGAATAAAACCTTTCTCCTTAATTTGCTTTCATTAGGGTTTTTTAATCACAGTAACAGACAAAGACAGTACAACATTATTAGATACACAATAACATTCAGTTATACACTTTAAACAAATTCATTTATACTCTTTAAACAGTGTGGACTTTAATTAATTAATGCATGGGAAAATTAACCTTAGCAAAAATCTTCCAATGAGCAATTTCATAGTTTTCAGCAATTATCAAGTAAAGAAAACAATTCCTTGATTAGCATGGAAATAATATAAGAATTTTGGAATAGATATGATTCTACTTGAAATAAAATAGCAGATGATTTCCAGAGGACAATGAATGGTATTTAGTAACTATCCCTCTTGTCATTATCACACCTTTGATAGCTCAGCATTATAAAATGTCAGGATAATTTCTGAACTGAGGGACTATTGAAGTATGTCTCTTTTTATATACAAACACTTTATCTACAATAGCTCACATAAATTCTATGGTCCATGTTAATGCAACATTTCTTGTTTTTTGCTACTTTTATTAAATATTTATGCAGTCATTAAAGTAGTCATATGACATAGACTTTGTGTTTATTTTCATTTTCTAAATGAAAAAGGGATGATCAAGAGGTTAAATTACTTTCTGAGCTTGTAGGTTTGGAAGGGGTCAGGGCAAGAATAAAAAGACTCAAGAATGTGTTTATATGAATGCAACCTGCTGCATTTTTCAGATCAATACCCAGAAAAGCAGGACTGGTTGTATGTAGTACAATGCTTTCTTTAACTGATGACCTGAAAAGTAACTTTCTTTGCTTCAGATATATCTACTTCAGTGCCAATAACTGGTCTCTACCCCAAGTTCTGAATATTCCACTATTAAGTAGTTGAAACTGTTCAACTCAGGTCCTATGTCCATTTACATGGTTATTAGATCTCCTGTCCATAATTTTACTGCTTCTATTTATTTATTTGACACTTCTAAATTTTCTCATGACTCTGGTTTATCCTCAAGGACATCAAAGCCACTAGAAAAGGAAATATGTCTCAACTTTTCTCTGCTTTCCCCATTTTATCATTTATTTCCTTGGCTTTATCGATGAAACCCTGGCTGATTTCCTATAACCTGTGGGTCAATTACTATTTTGAAAATGTTTTCAAGGTATCTTTTAAGAAAAGAGAGAACTTTATAAGTCCTATATCTATTCAAAAAATCCACTTCCACTGTAATCACTCCCTATAAAAATTTTAATGACCACACCTCAGCCAAGCTATAGGGGAGTTATTAAAACAGTACCATGCATAATCTCCAAAGACCTTCCTATTTCCTGAGAGAAGGTGATAGTAACAGATAATAATAATTTAATACATCTCTCATATTAGCTGGCTCAGTCAGAAGCTATCCCATTTGGTGTGCAATCACTTCTTTAATCACACTTGGGAGAAAAACCACACAGAGCTGACTCAATGTCACACAATCTTATTACCCTACATAAACTATTATGGGTCAAATTTGTTAGAGAGATAACAGGTAAGCAATTCTCATTGTGGGATGGATCTGACTGAAAAAGAAATGCCTATTTGAATTTGAGGTGGACATAAAATAAAATAAAGCAAATAATTGCCGTTCTATCTACATAGAAGTTGTAGTATCTTAATTTCTACAACCAAAAGTCTTCTCTCTGCTGATGAAGCATTATTTAGGCTTACATGAAAGCAGAGGTTTGTTTTATTTTTGGTGTTGTTGTTTTGTGTTCAGTAAGAAAAACTGCAGTTGGTGTGCATGCTAATTTATATTGCAAAAGATATATTTTGTACTTTAAAAGGATTATGTCATACTTACAATCCTGGTGGATAGTTCTGCTTTTGTTTGTATTTGTTTAGAATTTATCTCTTTTTAATCCCGATTGCTTTGAAGCAATGATGCAAAGTTGTACAGTAGGCTTAATGTAATTAGAATGGGAAATGGGGAAAGAAAATAAAACTTAGGGAAGACAATATGATTGCTATTTATGAACTGTGTAACATTCATCAGAGATCTCAAATTGCATATACTGTTATAGTGATTGTCATAAGTGTATTAACTTTTTATTAGCATAGAATCATTCTATTTATATGATTTTTAAAAAGATCTAAGTGAATGAGGTAACACATTCAAGTAACAGAAGGAGGGACATTGCATTTCTTCTCTTATCAGAAGTTCCTAGCTCCAAATTTCCATAAGTAAGTTCATATTCTGGAGTAAAAGCAGAAACCAGGAAATTAGTAGGGACCATGGTCAGAGTGGGAATGTTGGAAATCAATAGAGAACAGGGTACAAGTGACCTGTTTGGGGAAATGAGAAAAGATGGGGTCTCTAATTAGGAGAGGAGAATAAATATAGAATAAAGTGAAAGCAGGGCAAAATAACAGAAAAAGGTTAAGTGAAATTTTTTATCTTGTCTGATAATGTTTCCTCTGAGAGCCAAACACCATGCAAAAGAACCCCAAGCAACAGACATGAGAAGTCCTCTTTTGGCCCCAGTTGTCTTGGACTCCAAAATATAGGGTTTATTGGTATTGTCCTTGACTTTTCTACCAGAGGTGAAAAATAAGTCCCCATTGATGAAGATAGACAGTCTTCATTTGACACAAGGCCCAGAGGCCACTGGTCTATAACTGACTTGAATATCTCTTCCCTGAGGACTATCTTTCACAGTGCCAGAAGGCAGTATGGAATCTTCAAAGGAAGAGAACAACCAGCAGTCCTATCCAGCTCTGACACCTATGAATCACCACACAAACCAGCATTACACAATAACCCTACATGTACAGTGAGCAGTAGCAATGACTTTGTAATAACCAATATCTCTCTAATTGACCCAAGACCTTCTAAAACAGAGAGAAGCAATGCATGATGATGATTACCCATGGCTAGTAAAGACATGGATCATGGAGGAGAACCTGCAACTTCATTTTACTAAACTAGCTAATCCATAATCACATCCTTATATCCAGAGAAAAGTGAATTCCTTAGAGAGGAGGGAACCTCAACTGAGAAGATGTTTCCATAAGATTTGTCTATAACTCAGTTGAGAAGATGCCTCTGTAAGATTTGTCTATATGGTATTTTATTAATTAGTGATTTATTGGGCAGGGCCCACACCATTATGGCTAAGACAATAGGTATACACAGAACTGTTTAAAAGGTAGTTTAACTACATTTCCATTTGGCAGAACATCAATAGTGTATTTACATAGTGGTCATGACCAGTTCTACACTGCAGGAATATATTTCCTCCTATAAATTGCCAATCAACGCATTTGTAAAAAGATCCACATCTGGCATATGTTCAGTTTTTCACCTTTAGGGACACATTTCCAGACAACAATCCCTCACTTCTAAATCACATGCTTATATGTATCACTATATATCCAAACAATACTTATAGATTGATGAATTAGGACACTAACTAACCTCAATGACAACAGAGGCCCTGTACCTATTTAGACATTAATGATTTCTGAGAATGAGAAATTCTCTAAAGCAGCCTTAACAGGAAATCAACATAGACTCAAGGTTGAAAAATCAAGTACACATAAGATCTGGGAAGACTATAAGTATAAGCAAACACTAGTAAGAAGGACATTTTTCCTTCACATAAATACACAAAGATAGTCATTATTACAGCTATTCAGGAGACTAAGGCAGGATGTGACTCTGTGTCAAAAAACAAAACAAAATACCCAAAACCGATGTAAACAGCAGCAATAAAAACCAAAGTGTATAGAGGACAGGAGAAAAACCCTTAACTAGCATACAGAAGGTCTCTGATGGTTAAATCTCAGTTGCCAACTTGATGAAATCTAAAATCTCTTGAGCAATCTGCCTGTGGACATGCCTGTGATGGATATCTTTCTGGGGTGAATTGAAGAGGGTACCTCCCCACTTTGGGTGGTACACTTCTATTATCCTGGACTGTGAAAAGGGACAAAGAGAGTGGAACACAAACATGTACTGTTATGTACTTACTGATGTGTAGGTATGATGTGACCAGCACAGCACCATCAAACACCTGATGCCATGGTTTACCTGCCATGATGCACAGTACCCTGGAACAGTGAATCAATATAAATACTTTCTTGCTTTTGTCAAGATATTTTATCCTAGTAACTGAAAAGTAATTAATAAAAGCCTTAAACCCAGTTTTTACCACAGAAACAAAAATAAACAGTACAGTACAGGGAGATCTGTTTATATAATGTAGGGTTCTGCTGTTATCAAAAATAATAAATATTTTCACACATAGAAAAACTTACAAGAACATAATAATATTACATATGTCATAAAGGAGTTAAGTAAAAGGAAAGATTATATTCATATGATGTATATTTAAAAATCCCATATTAATCTTTAAGATAAAGGACATTTCTAACCTTATTATGTAAAATTAACTGCTCAGAAAGTTGTTAATTTTTAAAAAATTGTATTTTCTCGTGTTCCCTGTCCATTGCGTTGTAACCAAGAAAATAATTGTTCCTCCATTTAGAAATCTTTTCAATTAAAATACAGGACTCATATGATAGCCATTAGAATGGTATGATCATCCATAAAACCAGTGTTTACCTTACCTGGGAAATGAATTTAAGTCATGAATGCTTATATTATTGAGGTGATTTCAAGTAAAATATATTACTGGGAGATATGTTATTTCATTTTATTAATAATAAGCCTAGCTCTATGTAAAGAAGAAAAAAACATCATTGGAGAGATACCATTTAAAATGTATCACATTACAAAGCATGAAAAATCAGAGTGAAATTTTCCTGCCCCAAAACATACTTGAAAATTACATGGTTTAACTAAATATAGAATGGTTGGTGTGCAGAAATGTTTAACTGAAAAACTGAAATATGTCTACAATAGGTCAGATAAAAGGTGAGCTAATTTTTATATCATTGTGAAATGGCTTTTCCCCCTGGCTTTCTTAAATATTTGTTTCCTCAGATACTTTACAATTCTCTCTCTCTCTCTCTCTCTCTCTCTCTCTCTCTCTCTCTCTCTCTCTCTCTCTCTGTGTGTGTGTGTGTGTGTGTGTGTGTGTGCGCGCGCGCCCGCGCCCGTGCGTGCACCTGTATGCATGTTACATGTATTTATTACACACGGAAAGGAATCATGATAAAGAATAAATATTTTCTATCTCCTGTTTTTTGTTGTAAATTCTGGATGCCTCTGGATGCCATCTAAGAAAACCTGATGGCTTCAGGAAGCTTCGGAACCCTTACATTGTGAAATAGAAGGCAATGTCGGGAAGCTGAAAGAGAAAATGATGAGGCAGAGGTAATGGGTAATGTTTGAATGTTTGGTACAGGTAATAGCCAAGAGTTATAAAATAAAATGACAATGTGTAATTTAGACAGTACGGGAATGTTTGAAGAAATCTTTCCACCTAATGAGCATAGCAACACTCAGTACAAACACTAAAGCTATTAGTGTAACTCACTTGACTATTACAGTCCATCAGACTGTTCAGTGTCATAATCTATCTCCTAATTGGTGGTACACAATAAACATTACAGAGCTTACAAAATAATCTTCCATAGCACTTTTAGGAATGAAATAGTTCTCTGTTTGTGCCGTGTTTCATTCAGTCATATTCATCTTGGGGGTTATTGTAGGTATTCCAACAGGTTTTGTAAATGGGTTAGATTTGAATATCTATCAATGCTTTTTACCTAATTGTAGTTTCTTTTCTCTCTCTGTATCACATTTATGCAATCCACAGAGGTATGAGAAAATTCAAAATGGACCATGAATATGGAAGAACCAGTACTTATTTTTTGAGACTCAGAATTGAATTTTGAGTCTCAAAAAATAATAGATAAAAGTGTTTAGAATATAAAATTTCAAAATTCTGATTTTAAATTGTTAATATATGGACCATCATTAGTGAAGAAAATCATGGTCTAATTATGAAGACAGTTTACCATAATGTTTTTTCCACCTTATGATTGGATTAATTAGGAAAAGGTTAGGAAATATGCAAAATTCATAGGGAAAAATAGCTTCCCTCAGGAAAATGTTGTAGGGGTTGCAAATCTGAATAAATAATGTTGTAAATTGATGGTAATGTTTTTATGAATGAGATAGATAATATGCTGTTGCCTTTTTATGTTTCTTTTTGTTTTCTGTAAGTCTTTATTAGATAAAAGATATCACACACTATCATGCACCTTGCACCCTGAAGGGTGCAGTATGATGGTCCCCTATATCAATGTAATGAATATTGCTGTTCCACATAGTAATACCATTTTCTGGTCTGTGTGATTCTATATGTCTGGAATATCTTCAATATTTATTTATTAATGTGGAATAAACTGGTTGGATAATTTAGTGCTGATACAATTCTTACACCAGGCTGTGTAGTATTTCTAAAGCTATGTTACATGGAAATCAAGCCCTCTTCTTCGAGCCCCTTCTTACACATGGGAACTAGATGTAAGAATCCCATTATTGGCAGAAGGTATCTGTGCTACTGATCAGTAGTGCATCAGTGCTCCCAACACAATCATTCCTCCTGTATGCATAAATGGAGAATAAAATGGAAATGACCTGTAAGTAAAATGTGCTCTGTAGAAAGCAATTCAATGCCCAACCACTTCCCCAAGAGTTAGTCACACCTCAAAAAATAGGGAGAACGAACTGTGAAATATGCATTCCCTTTGGTTCCCTTTCAAACATCGTTTCCATTTAAACATTTCCACCTTTATGATTTGTAGTGTTTCTTTGTGGAAAACATGTGAATAAAATACATTACAGCATTTTGTCTACAGATGCTCTCGATATTCAAATAAACTGGATGGGGTCTATTGGGTTATTTTTGTTTTAATCCCAGCTCTAATGGATGAGATTTTAAAAAGAAGATTTGCTTATCACCAGTGGAGGACAAAAGCTTTCATCCACTTTTAACTGGATTTGGATTGTGCTCTTAAAAACCAGAAGGACATTTTAATCCATACACACTCCATTCCTAACAACCCTGCTAAGCCTACAAATTCTTTAAAATTGCAATTGTCTTTCTCAAGCCAAATAACAAGGTCATTAGTAAATACACACATGAACTGTGTATTCTGGAGGGTGACTGACCTATTCTGGCCCTGGGAGACTCTTAGTAGCTCTTTACCCTCTTCATGGTGAAGTCTTCCTCATACTCTCATTCTTACTCAGGTCATATATCATATATTTTGGAACACATCAAAACTGGCATATAAGTTAAAAAAAACTGGTGTGTCAGTGAAGTTCCACCAAAATGAAGTGTGGATGAAGAAGCTGTGAACTTACAACTCTAATAAATATAGTAGAAGATAGGAAATGCATTTGATATAAAAATGAAGGGGGTTACTTGGAATTAAAGGCTTAAGTGGGGGTAGGAACAGCATGGTGGGAATAAATGGGTGAGGGGTGGGTTAACTGTTGCAGGATAATCTTTTTTGTACACTATGAAGATTTGTCACTCAGATTGGTTTAATAAAAAGCTGAATGTGTAATATCTAGGCAAGATTTTCAAGGCAGAGAGAACCCTATGAAGAAGGTCAGAGTTGCAAGGAGTCGAAAGCAAGATGCAGATGAAACGACATGAACATCACAATGTAAGGTAACCCTTCCAGGTAAAAGAATGTAGATTAAAAGCAATGTGCTATTTTAAAATGCAAGAGCTCATTAGTGACAAGCCTAAGTTATCAGCTGAGCATTTCCAATTAATGTCTCTGTGTAACGATAACTCTGCACATGTCCAGCATCCTCCATAAATCTTTAAAATATATATATATATTAATGGTTATGGTTGATACTTAAGACAGAGCTAGTATATAAGAAATCCTAGTCATTGGGCAGCAGCATTGTAACTTACATAAGACTCTGTGTGCTGTTTGGGGGCAGCAGAACTCAGGTGGCTGGCAGAAAGCATTATCCTTACAGTCTCTGTGTGGTTATCTGGGAACTGGCTGGTGGGACAGAAAACTTTGACTACATTTAACCAGAGTCAAGTATGTATTATGAAACCTTATGAAACATCACTAGCTTGCCAGCCAATTAAAGCATAGTGTCATCACAAATGGAAGGACTTTGAGCAGAGCTATCCAACATGGGAAAACAACAGAGAGCCCAGAAGACAGGAGTTATTAGATGAAAATCACAGTGCACTGATATGTGAGGAATTGTATCTATATGATATTACATTCAGTTGCACAAGAATGATGCAATTCAGAAGATAGCCTGGGAAACATAGTTCACATATGTGCCTCTTTCTTTACTCTCTGGCAAAGTAATGCTTGCCTGGGGAGAGGCCTGAACCTTATCCTGTTGGGTATGTATGTGCAGAACTTTGGGGACTGCTATGACAAAATGTGTGCTTGTGCTGTTGCCATTTTACGATTAAGCGCCCAGCTTCACAGCACCTGAATTTTATCTGGTGAAGAAATGTTTAGATGTCAAATGGAGTTATTGCTGTCATAATTTCAGAGGATTTCCAGAAGCCTAGAAAACTTTTTAGTCTAGTGTTGTTGCTAGAGGGAGTCCACACTTGCTCCATTCAAATAAGTAATGCATGCCCATTAGCTGAATAAAGGTGAATGAAAATAGAAACCCTGCACTTGTCTGTGACTCTCTCTCTCTCTCTCTCTCTCTCTCTCTCTCTCTCTCTCTCTCTCTCTCTCTCTCTCTGTGTGTGTGTGTGTGTGTGTGTGTGTGTGTGTGTGTGTGTGCATGCGTGCGCGTTCGTGGGAGCACGTGTGTACATTCAGAGGCAATTGCCTAATTGCTTTCAGACAATAAACTTGCTTTCAGCTTCATTGAAATGGAGGCTTGTCATTTTAGTTTAGCTAAGCTGTCCCTCCACTGAAATTTAGGGGTATGTCTGCCCCTGCCCATCAGTGCTGTAATAGGCATGCGCATTCACATGTGATTTTTTCCCTTTAAATTAGAAACAAGCTTGTTTCACATTTCAATCCCAGTTCCCTCTCCCTCCCTTGTCCTCTGCCCCTCACCGACCCCATCCCATCTCCTTTCTGCTCCCCAGGGAGGGTGAAGCCTTCCATGGGGGAATCTTCAAAGTCTGCCATCTTGTTTGGAGCAGGGCATAGACCCTCCCACCTGTGTCTAGGCTGAGAGAGTATCTCTATATATGAAGTGGGCCCCCAAATTCCATTTGTGTACTAGGGATAAATAGTGATCCACTACCAGAGGCCCCATAGATTAACCAGCCCCCCAAAGTGACATCCTCATTCAGGGGGTCTGGAACAGTCCTATGCTGGTTTCCCAGCTATCAGTCTGGGGTCCATGAGCTCCCCAGTTTCTGGTCAGCTGTTTCTGTGGGTTTCTCCAGACTGATCCTGACCCTTTGCTCATCACTCCTCTCTCTCTACAACTAGATTCCAGAGTTCAGTGTTTACCTGTAGGTGTCTGCTTTTGCTTCCATCAGCTAGTGGATGAAGACTCTAGGATGCCACATAAGGTAGATATCAATCTCATCAGAGAAGGGCATTTAAGGTAGCCTTTGACTATTGCTTAGATTGTTAGTTGGGGTCAACCTTGTAGATATCTGGACATTTCCATAGTGCCAGATTTCTCTTTAAACCTATAATGGCTCCCTCTATTATGGTATCTATTTTCTTGCTCACCTCTATTCTTCTCCTGACTTCCTCTTCCTCTTCCCTCATGTCCTCCTATCCCCTTCTCTTCTCCCCTTCTCTTTCTTCTAACTGCCACTCTCCTCCCCCTGCCTCTCTCCTCCCCCATGCTCCAAATTAGCTCAGGAGATCTTGTCCCTTTCCCTTCTCAGGGGGACCAGGTATGTCTGTCTTAGGGTCCTCCTTGTTTTCTAGCTGCTGTGAACAAGGTTGAACAGATGTCCTTGTTGTATGAATGTGCATCTTTTTGGTATATGTGTAAGAGTGGAATTGCTGGATCTTGTGGTAGACTGATTCATTTTAACTGAAGGCTACAGATTTGAAGTCACATCTTTGGGTTTTCACATCAAACTTATGAAACCATTGAGTTATCTCCTCAGACATTGTCTTTATTATTTTTTAATGTCATTTTGGCTCAAGCATAGACTGTTTTCTTTTTTCCTTCTTAAAATTTAAATTAGAAACAATCTTACATTATATATCAATCTCTGTTTCCTCTCCCTCCCATTCTTCCATCCCCCGACTGACCCAGAAAGAATGAAGCCTTCTATGGGGGAATCATCAATGTCTGGCACATTATTTGGGGCAGGGCCTAGGGCCTTCCCTGTGTGTCTAGGTTGAGAGAGTATCCCTCTATGGGGAGTGGGTTCCCAGTGTCGATTCACACAGTAGGCATAAATGCTGTTCCATTACCAGGAGCCCCATAGACTTCCCAGGTCTCCCAATTGTCACCCAAATGCATGGGGCCTGATTCCATCCTATTCTGGTTTCCAAGATACCAGTCTGGGGTCCATGAGCTCCCTCTTGTTCAGGTCAACT